>NW_027125272.1:80000-115000 GCF_033026475.1 Channa argus | reverse complement strand
TGGGTTATGGGCCCAGCACGCTTCCGCTGCGCCACTCTGCTGTCAACCACCCCAGGTGGGACTCGTACCCTTTGGGTAACACAATAATGACAATACAAGCAGTTAGTATAGTATGATGGAGGAAAGCATTTGAAAGAGCAGAGAAAAGAATGTGAAATATACAAAAATTGCATTCCCAAGCTGATATGCATCTGGAATTGTACAGTAGATGAATATGTACTGTCTGTATATGGTTCACTTTAGTAAGACGTTGTAAAGGCCCTAAATCACCTTACAAAACACAATTAGCAGAGGATGGTTTCGATCCATCGACCTCTGGGTTATGGGCCCGGCACGCTTCCGCTGCGCAACTCTGCTTTGAACCGCACCAGATTGGACTCGAACCCTTTGGGTTATACAATAATGACAATAAAAGCAGTTACTATAGTAAGATGGAGGAAAGCATTTGAAAGAGCAGAGAAAAGAATGTGAAATATACAATAATTGCATTCCCAAGCTGATATGCATCTGGAATTGTATAGTAGGTGAATATATATTTTCTGTATCTGGTTCACTTTACTAAAAGGTTTTAAAGGCCTTAAGTCAGCTTACAAAACACAGTTAGCAGAAGATGGTTTCGATCCATCGACCTCTGGGTTATGGGCCCAGCACGCACAATAAAAGCAGTTAGTATAGTAAGATGGAGGAAAGCATTTAAAAGAGCAGAGAAAGGAATGTGAAATATACAAAATTTCGATTCCCAAGATGATATGCATCTGGAATTGTACAGTAGGTGAATATGTACTTTCTGTATCTGGTTCACTTTACTAAAAGGTTGTAATGGCCCTAAGTCAGCTTACAAAACACAGTTAGCAGAGGATGGTTGCGATCCATCGACCTCTGGGTTATGGGCCCAGCACGCTTCCGCTGCGCCACTCTGCTGTTAACCACCCCGGATGGGACTCGAACCCACAATCCCTGGCTTAGGAGGCCAGTGCATTATCCATTAGGCCACTGGGGCATCACAAACACCTTTACTCATCAGTTCTTCCAACAAACAGATGCTTCCTATACAGAGCATAATGTGAGACATGCCATGTTGGCTTTGGGTAACACAATAATGGCCCCAAATGCAGTAGATATAGTGAGTAGAAGGGACATTTTTAAAAGTGCAAAGAAAAAGATGTGAAACACGTAGAAACTAGTTTCCAATGCTGATATGAAACTGGCATTGTACCCCAGATAGGACTCGAACCCTTTGGGTAACACAATAATGACAATAAAAGCAGTTAGTATAGTAAGATGGAAGAAACCATTTAAAAGAGCAGAGAAAGGAATTTGAAATATACAAAAATTGCATTCCCAAGATGATATGCATCTGGAATTGTACAGTAGGTGAATATGTACTTTCTGTATCTGGTTCACTTTACTAAAAGGTTGTAAAGGCCCTAAGTCAGCTTACAAAACACAGTTAGCAGAGGATGGTTTCGAGCCATCGACCTCTGCTTAATGGGCCCATCACACTTCCGCTGCGCAACTCTGCTTTCAACCACGCCAGATTGGACTCTAACTCTTTGGGTAACATAATAATGACAATTAAAGCAGTTAGTAAAGTAAGATGGAGGAAAGCATTTAAAAGAGCAGAGAAAGGAATGTGAAATATACAAAAATTGCATTCCCAAGATGATATGCATCTGGAATTGTACAGTAGGTGAATATGTACTTTCTGTATCTGGTTTACTTTACTAAAAGGTTGTAAAGGCCCTAAGTCAGCTTACAAAACACAGTTAGCAAAGGTTGGTTTCAATCCATCGACCTCTGGGTTATGGGCCCAGCACGCTTCCGCTGCGCCACTCTGCTGTCAACCACCCCAGATGGGACTACGAACCTACAATCCCTGGCTTAGGAGGCCAGTGCCTTATCCATTAGGCCGCTGGGGCATCACAAACACCTTTACTCATCAGTTCTTCCAACAAACAGTTGCTTCCTAAACAGAGCATAATGTGAGACATGCCATGTTGGCTTTGGGTAACACAATAATGGCCCCAAATGCAGTAGATATAGTGAGTAGAAGGGAAATTTTTAAAAGTGCAAAGAAAAAGATGTGAAACATGTAGAAACTAGATTGCTATGCTGATATGAAACTGGCATTGTACCCCAGATTTGACCCGAACCCTTTGGGTAACACAATAATGACAATAAAAGCAGTTAGTATAGTAAGATGGAGGAAAGCCTTTAAAAGAGCAGAGAAAGGAATTTGAAATATACAAAAATTGCATTCCCAAGATGATATGCATCTGGAATTGTACAGTAGGTGAATATGTACTTTCTGTATCTGGTTCACTTTACTAAAAGGTTGTAAAGGCCCTAAGTCAGCTTACAAAACACAGTTAGCAAAGGATGGTTTCGATCCATTGACCTCTGGGTTATGGGCCCATCACACTTCGGCTGTGCCACTCTGCTTTCAACCATGCCAGATTGGACTCTAACCATTTGGATAACATAATAATGACAATAAAAGCAGTTAGTATAGTAAGATGGAGGAAAGCATTTGAAAGAGCAGAGAAAAGAATGTGAAATATACAAAAATTGCATTCCCAAGCTGATATGCATCTGGAATTGTATAGTAGGTGAATATATATTTTCTGTATCTGGTTCATTTTACTAAAAGGTTGTAAAGGCCTTAAGTCAGCTTACAAAACACAGTTAGCAGAAGATGGTTTCGATCCATCGACCTCTGGGTTATGGGCCCAGCACGCACAATAAAAGCAGTTAGTATAGTAAGATGGAGGAAAGCATTTAAAAGAGCAGAGAAAGGAATGTGAAATATACAAAAATTGCATTCCCAAGATGATATGCATCTGGAATTGTACAGTAGGTGAATATGTACTTTCTGTATCTGGTTCACTTTACTAAAAGGTTGTAATGGCCCTAAGTCAGCTTACAAAACACAGTTAGCAGAGGATGGTTTCGATCCATCGACCTCTGGGTTATGGGCCCAGCACGCTTCCGCTGCGCCACTCGGCTTTCAACCACTCTGCTGTTAACCACCCCAGTTGGGACTCGAACCCACAATTCCTGGCTTAGGAGGCCAGTGCATTATCAATTAGGCCACTGGGGCATCACAAACACCTTTACTCATCAGTTCTTCCACCAAACAGTTACTTCCTATACAGAGCATAATGTGAGACATGCCATGTTGTCTTTGGGTAACACAATAATGGCCCCAAATGCAGTAGATATAGTGAGTTCAATTCAATTCAACTTTATTTATATAGTGCCAATTCACAACAAAGTCATCTCAGGGCACTTTACAGAATAAAGTCAAGATTATAAAGATATATAAAGAGAACCCAACAATTCCCCCTGGAGCAAGCCATAGGCAACAGTGGAGAGGAAAAACTCCCTTTAACGGAAGAAACCTCCAGCAGAACCAGGCTCAGGGTGGACGGCCATCTGCCTCGACCGGTAGGGGTGAGTGGAAAGGGGAGAGGGAAAAGAACAGAGCAACAAAAAGCAACAACAAAACATTGGGCAGATTGGTAGGACCAGTAGCTTCACGCTGGAAGACACACAGCTTCAAAGCCGGGGGACACCTGCAGAAAGGGACAGAGAGAAGGGGACAGAGGAGGACAAAGACAACTACGGGAGAGAACACACAGAGTTAATGACATACAGTGGTGACAATTGCGGGATGAGAGGAGAGGAGAGATGGTCAAGAGGAGGAAAGGAGCTCAGTGCATTGGGGGGTGGGTCCCCCAGCAGTCTAAGCCTATGGCAGCATAACTATAACTAACAATATGCTTTATTAAAAAGGAAGGTTTTAAGCCTAGACTTAAAAGTAGAGAGGGTGTCTGCTTCCCGAATCTGAACTGGGAGCTGGTTCCACAAGAGAGGAGCTTGATAGCTAAAGGCTCTACCTCCCATTCTACTTTTGGAAATTCTGGGAACCACAAGTAGGCCTGCATTCTGAGAGCGAAGTGGTCTACTGGGATGATATGGTGCTATGAGGTCTTCTAAATATGATGGAGCCTGACCATTCAGAGCTTTATATGTAAGAAGCAGGGTTTTAAATGCTATTCTACATTTAATTGGAAGCCAATGGAGAGAAGCTAGTGAAGGTGAAATATGATCTCTCTTGCTAGTTCCAGTCAGCACTCTTGCTGCAGCATTTTGGATTAATTGCAGGCTCTTTAGGGAGTTACTGGGGCATCCTGAAAGTAGGGAATTACAGTAGTCCAACCTAGAGGTAACAAATGCATGGACCAGTTTTTCGGCATCACTTTGAGACAGGATGCTCCTAATTTTGGCAATGTTCCGTAGGTGGAAGAAGGCTGTTCTAGAGATTTACTTTTTAATGTGAGTTAAAGGACAGATCCTGATCAAACATAACTCCAAGGTTCCTTGCAGTAGTACTGGAGGCCAGGCTTATGCCATCTAGTGTAACAATATGGTTGGACATCATATCTCTGAGATTTTTGGGCCCAAATACTATGACTTCAGTTTTGTCTGAGTTTAAAAGTAAAAAATTGTGGGACATCCAGGCCTTTATGTCTTGTAGGCATGCTTGAAGCTTTATTAACTGATTATTTTCATCTGGTTCCATAGATAAATATAGCTGGGTATCATCAGCATAACAGTGGAAGGGATATTTTTAAAAGTGCAAAGAAAAAGATGTGAAACACGTAGAAACTAGATTGCCATGCTGATATGAAACTGGCATTGTACCCCAGATTGGACTCGAACCCTTTGTGTAACACAATAATGACAATAAAAGCAGTTAGTATAGTAAGATGGAGGAAAGCATTTAAAAGAGCAGAGAAAAGAATGTGAAATATACAAAAATTGCATTCCCAAGCTGATATGCATCTGGAATATTACAGTGGGTGAATATGTACTGTCTGTATCTGGTTCATTTTACTAAGACGTTGTAAAGGCCCTAAATCACCTTACAAAACACAGTTAGCAGCGGATGGTTTCGATCCATCAAACTTTGGGTTATGGGCCCATCACACTTCCGTTGCGCCATTCTGTTTTCAACCACTCTGCTTTTAACCACCCCAGATGGGACTCGAACCCACAATCCCTGGCTTAGGAGGCCAGTGCCCTATCCATTAGGCCACTGGGGCATCACAAACACCTTTACTCATCAGTTCTTCCAACAAACAGATGCTTCCTATACAGAGCATAATGTGAGACATGCCATGTTGGCTTTGGGTAACACAATAATGGCCCCAAATGCAGTAGATATAGTGAGTAGAAGGGACATTTTTAAAAGTGCAAAGAAAAAGATGTGAAACACGTAGAAACTAGTTTCCAATGCTGATATGAAACTGGCATTGTACCCCAGATTGGACTCGAACCCTTTGGGTAACACAATAATGACAATAAAAGCAGTTAGTATAGTAAGATGGAAGAAACCATTTAAAAGAGCAGAGAAAGGGGAGAGGGAAAAGAACAGAGCAACAAAAAGCAACAACAAATCATTGGGCAGATTGGTAGGACCAGTAGCTTCACGCTGGAAGACACACAGCTTCAAAGCCGGGGGACACCTGCAGAAAGGGACGAGAGAAGGGGACAGAGGAGGACAAAGACAACTACGGGAGAAAACACACAGAGTTAATGACATACAGTGGTGACAATTGCGGGATGAGAGGAGAGGAGAGATGGTCAAGAGGAGGAAAGGAGCTCAGTGCATTGGGGGGTGGGTCCCCCAGCAGTCTAAGCCTATGGCAGCATAACTATAACTAACAATATGCTTTATTAAAAAGGAAGGTTTTAAGCCTAGACTTAAAAGTAGAGAGGGTGTCTGCTTCCCGAATCTTAACTGGGAGCTGGTTCCACAAGAGAGGAGCTTGATAGCTAAAGGCTCTACCTCCTATTCTACTTTTGGAAATTCTGGGAACCACAAGTAGGCCTGCATCCTGAGAGCGAAGTGGTCTACTGGGATGATGTGGTGCTATGAGGTCTTCTAAATATGATGGAGCCTGACCATTCAGAGCTTTATATGTAAGAAGCAGGGTTTTAAATTCTATTCTACATTTAATTGGAAGCCAATGGAGAGAAGCTAGTGAAGGTGAAATATGATCTCTCTTGCTAGTTCCAGTCAGCACTCTTGCTGCAGCATTTTGGATTAATTGCAGGCTCTTTAGGGAGTTACTGGGGCATCCTGAAAGTAGGGAATTACAGTAGTCCAACCTAGAGGTAACAAATGCATGGACCAGTTTTTCGGCATCACTTTGAGACAGGATGCTCCTAATTTTGGCAATGTTCCGTAGGTGGAAGAAGGCTGTTCTAGAGATTTGTTTTTAATGTGAGTTAAAGGACAGATCCTGATCAAACATAACTCCAAGGTTCCTTGCAGTAGTACTGGAGGCCAGGCTTATGCCATCTAGTGTAACAATATGGTTGGACATCATATCTCTGAGATTTTTGGGCCCAAATACTATGACTTCAGTTTTGTCTGAGTTTAAAAGTAAAAAATTGTGGGACATCCAGGCCTTTATGTCTTGTAGGCATGCTTGAAGCTTTATTAACTGATTATTTTCATCTGGTTCCATAGATAAATATAGCTGGGTATCATCAGCATAACAGTGGAAGGGATATTTTTAAAAGTGCAAAGAAAAAGATGTGAAACACGTAGAAACTAGATTGCCATGCTGATATGAAACTGGCATTGTACCCCAGATTGGACTCGAACCCTTTGTGTAACACAATAATGACAATAAAAGCAGTTAGTATAGTAAGATGGAGGAAAGCATTTAAAAGAGCAGAGAAAAGAATGTGAAATATACAAAAATTGCATTCCCAAGCTGATATGCATCTGGAATATTACAGTGGGTGAATATGTACTGTCTGTATCTGGTTCATTTTACTAAGACGTTGTAAAGGCCCTAAATCACCTTACAAAACACAGTTAGCAGCGGATGGTTTCGATCCATCAAACTTTGGGTTATGGGCCCATCACACTTCCGTTGAGCCATTCTGTTTTCAACCACTCTGCTTTTAACCACCCCAGATGGGACTCGAACCCACAATCCCTGGCTTAGGAGGCCAGTGCCCTATCCATTAGGCCACTGGGGCATCACAAACACCTTTACTCATCAGTTCTTGCAACAAACAGATGCTTCCTATACAGAGCATAATGTGAGACATGCCATGTTGGCTTTGGGTAACACAATAATGGCCCCAAATGCAGTAGATATAGTGAGTAGAAGGGACATTTTTAAAAGTGCAAAGAAAAAGATGTGAAACACGTAGAAACTAGTTTCCAATGCTGATATGAAACTGGCATTGTACCCCAGATTGGACTCGAACCCTTTGGGTAACACAATAATGACAATAAAAGCAGTTAGTATAGTAAGATGGAAGAAACCATTTAAAAGAGCAGAGAAAGGGGAGAGGGAAAAGAACAGAGCAACAAAAAGCAACAACAAAACTTGGGCAGATTGGTAGGACCAGTAGCTTCACGCTGGAAGACACACAGCTTCAAAGCCGGGGGACACCTGCAGAAAGGGACGAGAGAAGGGGACAGAGGAGGACAAAGACAACTACGGGAGAAAACACACAGAGTTAATGACATACAGTGGTGACAATTGCGGGATGAGAGGAGAGGAGAGATGGTCAAGAGGAGGAAAGGAGCTCAGTGCATTGGGGGGTGGGTCCCCCAGCAGTCTAAGCCTATGGCAGCATAACTATAACTAACAATATGCTTTATTAAAAAGGAAGGTTTTAAGCCTAGACTTAAAAGTAGAGAGGGTGTCTGCTTCCCGAATCTGAACTGGGAGCTGGTTCCACAAGAGAGGAGCTTGATAGCTAAAGGCTCTACCTCCTATTCTACTTTTGGAAATTCTGGGAACCACAAGTAGGCCTGCATTCTGAGAGCGAAGTGGTCTACTGGGATGATATGGTGCTATGACGTCTTCTAAATATGATGGAGCCTGACCATTCAGAGCTTTATATGTAAGAAGCAGGGTTTTAAATTCTATTCTACATTTAATTGGAAGCCAATGGAGAGAAGCTAGTGAAGGTGAAATATGATCTCTCTTGCTAGTTCCAGTCAGCACTCTTGCTGCAGCATTTTGGATTAATTGCAGGCTCTTTAGGGAGTTACTGGGGCATCCTGAAAGTAGGGAATTACAGTAGTCCAACCTAGAGGTAACAAATGCATGGACCAGTTTTTCGGCATCACTTTGAGACAGGATGCTCCTAATTTTGGCAATGTTCCGTAGGTGGAAGAAGGCTGTTCTAGAGATTTGTTTTTAATGTGAGTTAAAGGACAGATCCTGATCAAACATAACTCCAAGGTTCCTTGCAGTAGTACTGGAGGCCAGGCTTATGCCATCTAGTGTAACAATATGGTTGGACATCATATCTCTGAGATTTTTGGGCCCAAATACTATGACTTCAGTTTTGTCTGAGTTTAAAAGTAAAAAATTGTGGGACATCCAGGCCTTTATGTCTTGTAGGCATGCTTGAAGCTTTATTAACTGATTATTTTCATCTGGTTCCATAGATAAATATAGCTGGGTATCATCAGCATAACAGTGGAAGGGATTTTTTTAAAAGTGCAAAGAAAAAGATGTGAAACACGTAGAAACTAGATTGCCATGCTGATATGAAACTGGCATTGTACCCCAGATTGGACTCGAACCCTTTGTGTAACACAATAATGACAATAAAAGCAGTTAGTATAGTAAGATGGAGGAAAGCATTTAAAAGAGCAGAGAAAAGAATGTGAAATATACAAAAATTGCATTCCCAAGCTGATATGCATCTGGAATATTACAGTAGGTGAATATGTACTGTCTGTATCTGGTTCATTTTACTAAGACGTTGTAAAGGCCCTAAATCACCTTACAAAACACAGTTAGCAGCGGATGGTTTCGATCCATCAAACTTTGGGTTATGGGCCCATCACACTTCCGTTGCACCATTCTGTTTTCAACCACGCCAGATTGGACTCTAACCCTTTGGGTAACATAATAATGACAATTAAAGCAGTTAGTAAAGTAAGATGGAGGAAAGCATTTAAAAGAGCAGAGAAAGGAATGTGAAATATACAAAAATTGCATTCCCAAGATGATATGCATCTGGAATTGTACAGTAGGTGAATATGTACTTTCTGTATCTGGTTTACTTTACTAAAAGGTTGTAAAGGCCCTAAGTCAGCTTACAAAACACAGTTAGCAAAGGATGGTTTCAATCCATCGACCTCTGGGTTATGGGCCCAGCACGCTTCCGCTGCGCCACTCTGCTGTCAACCACCCCAGATGGGACTACGAACCTACAATCCCTGGCTTAGGAGGCCAGTGCCTTATCCATTAGGCCGCTGGGGCATCACAAACACCTTTACTCGTCAGTTCTTCCAACAGTTGCTTCCTAAACAGAGCATAATGTGAGACATGCCATGTTGGCTTTGGGTAACACAATAATGGCCCCAAATGCAGTAGATATAGTGAGTAGAAGGGAAATTTTTAAAAGTGCAAAGAAAAAGATGTGAAACATGTAGAAACTAGATTGCTATGCTGATATGAAACTGGCATTGTACCCCAGATTTGACCCGAACCCTTTGGGTAACACAATAATGACAATAAAAGCAGTTAGTATAGTAAGATGGAGGAAAGCATTTAAAAGAGCAGAGAAAGGAATGTGAAATATACAAAAATTGCATTCCCAAGATGATATGCATCTGGAATTGTACAGTAGGTGAATATGTACTTTCTGTATCTGGTTCACTTTACTAAAAGGTTGTAATGGCCCTAAGTCAGCTTACAAAACACAGTTAGCAGAGGATGGTTTCGATCCATCGACCTCTGGGTTATGGGCCCAGCACGCTTCCGCTGCGCCACTCTGCTTTCAACCACTCTGCTGTTAACCACCCCAGTTGGGACTCGAACCCACAATTCCTGGCTTAGGAGGCCAGTGCATTATCAATTAGGCCACTGGGGCATCACAAACACCTTTACTCATCAGTTCTTCCACCAAACAGTTGCTTCCTATACAGAGCATAATGTGAGACATGCCATGTTGTCTTTGGGTAACACAATAATGGCCCCAAATGCAGTAGATATAGTGAGTTCAATTCAATTCAACTTTATTTATATAGTGCCAATTCACAACAAAGTCATCTCAGGGCACTTTACAGAATAAAGTCAAGATTATAAAGATATATAAAGAGAACCCAACAATTCCCCCTGGAGCAAGCCATAGGCAACAGTGGAGAGGAAAAACTCCCTTTAACGGAAGAAACCTCCAGCAGAACCAGGCTCAGGGTGGACGGCCATCTGCCTCGACCGGTAGGGGTGAGTGGAAAGGGGAGAGGGAAAAGAACAGAGCAACAAAAAGCAACAACAAAACATTAGGCAGATTGGTAGGACCAGTAGCTTCACGCTGGAAGACACACAGCTTCAAAGCCGGGGGACACCTGCAGAAAGGGACGAGAGAAGGGGACAGAGGAGGACAAAGACAACTACGGGAGAAAATACACAGAGTTAATGACATACAGTGGTGACAATTGCGGGATGAGAGGAGAGGAGAGATGGTCAAGAGGAGGAAAGGAGCTCAGTGCATTGGGGGGTGGGTCCCCCAGCAGTCTAAGCCTATGGCAGCATAACTATAACTAACAATATGCTTTATTAAAAAGGAAGGTTTTAAGCCTAGACTTAAAAGTAGAGAGGCTGAACCGAGTCCGAACTGGGAGCTGGTTCCACAAGAGAGGAGCTTGATAGCTAAAGGCTCTACCTCCCATTCTACTTTTGGAAATTCTGGGAACCACAAGTAGGCCTGCATTCTGAGAGCGAAGTGGTCTACTGGGATGATATGGTGCTATAAGGTCTTCTAAATATGATGGAGCCTGACCATTCAGAGCTTTATATGTAAGAAGCAGGGTTTTAAATTCTATTCTACATTTAATTGGAAGCCAATGGAGAGAAGCTAGTGAAGGTGAAATATGATCTCTCTTGCTAGTTCCAGTCAGCACTCTTGCTGCAGCATTTTGGATTAATTGCAGGCTCTTTAGGGAGATACTGGGGCATACTGAAAGTAGGGAATTACAGTAGTCCAACCTAGAGGTAACAAATGCATGGACCAGTTTTTCGGCATCACTTTGAGACAGGATGCTCCTAATTTTGGCAATGTTCCGTAGGTGGAAGAAGGCTGTTCTAGAGATTTGTTTTATATATGAGTTAAAGGATAGATCCTGATCAAACATAACTCCAAGGTTCCTTGCAGTAGTACTGGAGGCCAGGCTTATGCCATCTAGTGTAACAATATGGTTTGACATCATATCTCTGAGATTTTTGGGCCCAAATACTATGACTTCAGTTTTGTCTGAGTTTAAAAGTAAAAAATTGTGGGACATCCAGGCCTTTATGTCTTGTAGGCATGCTTGAAGCTTTATTAACTGATTATTTTCATCTGGTTCCATAGATAAATATAGCTGGGTATCATCAGCAGAACAGTGGAAGGGATATTTTTAAAAGTGCAAAGAAAAAGATGTGAAACACGTAGAAACTAGATTGCCATGCTGATATGAAACTGGCATTGTACCCCGGATTGGACTCGAACCCTTTGTGTAATACAATAATGACAATAAAAGCAGTTAGTATAGTAAGATGGAGGAAAGCATTTAAAAGAGCAGAGAAAAGAATGTGAAATATACAAAAATTGCATTCCCAAGATGATATGCATGTGGAATTGTACAGTAGATGAATATGTACTGTCTGTATCTGGTTCATTTTACTAAGACGTTGTAAAGGCCCTAAATCACCTTACAAAACACAGTTAGCAGAGGATGGTTTCGATCCATCGAACTTTGGGTTATGGGCCCAGAACACTTCCGTTGCGCCATTCATTTTTCAACCACTCTGCTTTTAACCACCCCAGATGGGACTTGAATTCACAATCCCTGGCTTAGGAGGCCAGTGCCTTATCCATTAGGCCACTGGGGCATCACAAACACCTTTACTCATCAGTTCTTCCAACAAACAGATGCTTCCTATACAGAGCATGATGTGAGACATGCCATGTTGGCTTTGGGTAACACAATAATGGCCCCAAATGCAGTAGATATAGTGAGTAGAAGGGAAATTTTTAAAAGTGCAAAGAAAAAGATGTGAAACACGTAGAAACTAGATTGCTATGCTGATATGAAACTGGCATTGTACCCCAGATTTGACCCGAACACTTTGGGTAACACAATAATGACAATAAAAGCAGTTAGTATAGTAAGATGGAGGAAAGCATTTAAAAGAGCAGAGAAAGGAATTTGAAATATACAAAAATTGCATTCCCAAGATGATATGCATCTGGAATTGTACAGTAGGTGAATATGTACTTTCTGTATCTGGTTCACTTTACTAAAAGGTTGTAAAGGCCCTAAGTCAGCTTACAAAACACAGTTAGCAAAGGATGGTTTCGATCCATTGACCTCTGGGTTATGGGCCCATCACACTTCGGCTGCGCCACTCTGCTTTCAACCATGCCAGATTGGACTCTAACCATTTGGATAACATAATAATGACAATAAAAGCAGTTAGTATAGTAAGATGGAGGAAAGCATTTGAAAGAGCAGAGAAAAGAATGTGAAATATACAAAAATTGCATTCCCAAGCTGATATGCATCTGGAATTGTATAGTAGGTGAATATATATTTTCTGTATCTGGTTCACTTTACTAAAAGGTTGTAAAGGGTCCCCCAGCAGTCTAAGCCTATGGCAGCATAACTATAACTAACAATATGCTTTATTAAAAAGGAAGGTTTTAAGCCTAGACTTAAAAGTAGAGAGGCTGTCTGCTTCCCGAATCTGAACTGGGAGCTGGTTCCACAAGAGAGGAGCTTGATAGCTAAAGGCTCTACCTCCCATTCTACTTTTGGAAATTCTGGGAACCACAAGTAGGCCTGCATTCTGAGAGCGAAGTGGTCTACTGGGATGATATGGTGCTATGAGGTCTTCTAAATATGATGGAGCCTGACCATTCAGAGCTTTATATGTAAGAAGCAGGGTTTTAAATTCTATTCTACATTTAATTGGAAGCCAATGGAGAGAAGCTAGTGAAGGTGAAATATGATCTCTCTTGCTAGTTCCAGTCAGCACTCTTGCTGCAGCATTTTGGATTAATTGCAGGCTCTTTAGGGAGTTACTGGGGCATCCTGAAAGTAGGGAATTACAGTAGTCCAACCTAGAGGTAACAAATGCATGGACCAGTTTTTCGGCATCACTTTGAGACAGGATGCTCCTAATTTTGGCAATGTTCCGTAGGTGGAAGAAGGCTGTTCTAGAGATTTGTTTTTAATGTGAGTTAAAGGACAGATCCTGATCAAACATAACTCCAAGGTTCCTTGCAGTAGTACTGGAGGCCAGGCTTATGCCATCTAGTTTAACAATATGGTTGGACATCATATCTCTGAGATTTTTGGGCCCAAATACTATGACTTCAGTTTTGTCTGAGTTTAAAAGTAAAAAATTGTGGGACATCCAGGCCTTTATGTCTTGTAGGCATGCTTGAAGCTTTATTAACTGATTATTTTCATCTGGTTCCATAGATAAATATAGCTGGGTATCATCAGCATAACAGTGGAAGGGATATTTTTAAAAGTGCAAAGAAAAAGATGTGAAACACGTAGAAACTAGATTGCCATGCTGATATGAAACTGGCATTGTACCCCAGATTGGACTCGAACCCTTTGTGTAACACAATAATGACAATAAAAGCAGTTAGTATAGTAAGATGGAGGAAAGCATTTAAAAGAGCAGAGAAAAGAATGTGAAATATACAAAAATTGCATTCCCAAGCTGATATGCATCTGGAATATTACAGTAGGTGAATATGTACTGTCTGTATCTGGTTCATTTTACTAAGACGTTGTAAAGGCCCTAAATCACCTTACAAAACACAGTTAGCAGCGGATGGTTTCGATCCATCAAACTTTGGGTTATGGGCCCATCACACTTCCGTTGCGCCATTCTGTTTTCAACCACTCTGCTTTTAACCACCCCAGATGGGACTTGAACCCACAATCCCTGGCTTAGGAGGCCAGTGCCCTATCCATTAGGCCACTGGGGCATCACAAACACCTTTACTCATCAGTTCTTCCAACAAACAGATGCTTCCTATACAGAGCATAATGTGAGACATGCCATGTTGGCTTTGGGTAACACAATAATGGCCCCAAATGCAGTAGATATAGTGAGTAGAAGGGACATTTTTAAAAGTGCAAAGAAAAAGATGTGAAACACGTAGAAACTAGTTTCCAATGCTGATATGAAACTGGCATTGTACCCCAGATTGGACTCGAACCCTTTGGGTAACACAATAATGACAATAAAAGCAGTTAGTATAGTAAGATGGAAGAAACCATTTAAAAGAGCAGAGAAAGGAATTTGAAATATACAAAATTTGCATTCCCAAGATGATATGCATCTGGAATTGTACAGTAGGTGAATATGTACTTTCTGTATCTGGTTCACTTTACTAAAAGGTTGTAAAGGCCCTAAGTCAGCTTACAAAACACAGTTAGCAGAGGATGGTTTCGAGCCATCGACCTCTGCTTAATGGGCCCATCACACTTCCGCTGCGCAACTCTGCTTTCAACCACGCCAGATTGGACTCTAACCCTTTGGGTAACATAATAATGACAATTAAAGCAGTTAGTAAAGTAAGATGGAGGAAAGCATTTAAAAGAGCAGAGAAAGGAATGTGAAATATACAAAAATTGCATTCCCAAGATGATATGCATCTGGAATTGTACAGTAGGTGAATATGTACTTTCTGTATCTGGTTTACTTTACTAAAAGGTTGTAAAGGCCCTAAGTCAGCTTACAAAACACAGTTAGCAAAGGATGGTTTCAATCCATCGACCTCTGGGTTATGGGCCCAGCACGCTTCCGCTGCGCCACTCTGCTGTCAACCACCCCAGGTGGGACTCGTACCCTTTGGGTAACACAATAATGACAATAAAAGCAGTTAGTATAGTAAGATGGAGGAAAGCATTTGAAAGAGCAGAGAAAAGAATGTGAAATATACAAAAATTGCATTCCCAAGCTGATATGCATCTGGAATTGTACAGTAGATGAATATGTACTGTCTGTATATGGTTCACTTTAGTAAGACGTTGTAAAGGCCCTAAATCACCTTACAAAACACAATTAGCAGAGGATGGTTTTGATCCATCGACCTCTGGGTTATGGGCCCGGCACGCTTCCGCTGCGCCACTCTGCTTTGAACCACACCAGATTGGACTCGAACCCTTTGGGTTATACAATAATGACAATAAAAGCAGTTAATATAGTAAGATGGAGGAAAGCATTTGAAAGAGCAGAGAAAAGAATGTGAAATATACAATAATTGCATTCCCAAGCTGATATGCATCTGGAATTGTATAGTAGGTGAATATATATTTTCTGTATCTGGTTCACTTTACTAAAAGGTTGTAAAGGCCTTAAGTCAGCTTACAAAACACAGTTAGCAGAAGATGGTTTCGATCCATCGACCTCTGGGTTATGGGCCCAGCACGCACAATAAAAGCAGTTAGTATAGTAAGATGGAGGAAAGCATTTAAAAGAGCAGAGAAAGGAATGTGAAATATACAAAAATTGCATTCCCAAGATGATATGCATCTGGAATTGTACAGTAGGTGAATATGTACTTTCTGTATCTGGTTCACTTTACTAAAAGGTTTTAATGGCCCTAAGTCAGCTTACAAAACACAGTTAGCAGAGGATGGTTTCGATCCATCGACCTCTGGGTTATGGGCCCAGCACGCTTCCGCTGCGCCACTCTGCTGTTAACCACCCCGGATGGGACTCGAACCCACAATCCCTGGCTTAGGAGGCCAGTGCATTATCCATTAGGCCACTGGGGCATCACAAACACCTTTACTCATCAGTTCTTCCACCAAACAGTTGCTTCCTATACAGAGCATAATGTGAGACATGCCATGTTGGCTTTGGGTAACACAATAATGGCCCCAAATGCAGTAGATATAGTGAGTTCAATTCAATTCAACTTTATTTATATAGTGCCAATTCACAACAAAGTCATCTCAGGGCACTTTACAGAATAAAGTCCAGATTAAAAAGATATATAAATAGAACCCAACAATTCCCCCTGGAGCAAGCCATAGGCAACAGTGGAGAGGAAAAACTCCCTTTAACGGAAGAAACCTCCAGCAGAACCAGGCTCAGGGTGGACGGCCATCTGCCTCGACCGGTAGGGGTGAGTGGAAAGGGGAGAGGGAAAAGAACAGAGCAACAAAAAGCAACAACAAAACTTGGGCAGATTGGTAGGACCAGTAGCTTCACGCTGGAAGACACACAGCTTCAAAGCCGGGGGACACCTGCAGAAAGGGACAGAGAGAAGGGGACAGAGGAGGACAAAGACAACTACGGGAGAGAACACACAGAGTTAATGACATACAGTGGTGACAATTGCGGGATGAGAGGAGAGGAGAGATGGTCAAGAGGAGGAAAGGAGCTCAGTGCATTGGGGGGTGGGTCCCCCAGCAGTCTAAGCCTATGGCAGCATAACTATAACTAACAATATGCTTTATTAAAAAGGAAGGTTTTAAGCCTAGACTTAAAAGTAGAGAGGCTGTCTGCTTCCCGAATCTGAACTGGGAGCTGGTTCCACAAGAGAGGAGCTTGATAGCTAAAGGCTCTACCTCCCATTCTACTTTTGGAAATTCTGGGAACCACAAGTAGGCCTGCATTCTGAGAGCGAAGTGGTCTACTGGGATGATATGGTGCTATGAGGTCTTCTAAATATGATGGAGCCTGACCATTCAGAGCTTTATATGTAAGAAGCAGGGTTTTAAATTCTATTCTACATTTAATTGGAAGCCAATGGAGAGAAGCTAGTGAAGGTGAAATAAGATCTCTCTTGCTAGTTCCAGTCAGCACTCTTGCTGCAGCATTTTGGATTAATTGCAGGCTCTTTAGGGAGTTACTGGGGCATCCTGAAAGTAGGGAATTACAGTAGTCCAACCTAGAGGTAACAAATGCATGGACCAGTTTTTCGGCATCACTTTGAGACAGGATGCTCCTAATTTTGGCAATGTTCCGTAGGTGGAAGAAGGCTGTTCTAGAGATTTGTTTTTAATGTGAGTTAAAGGACAGATCCTGATCAAACATAACTCCAAGGTTCCTTGCAGTAGTACTGGAGGCCAGGCTTATGCCATCTAGTTTAACAATATGGTTGGACATCATATCTCTGAGATTTTTGGGCCCAAATACTATGACTTCAGTTTTGTCTGAGTTTAAAAGTAAAAAATTGTGGGACATCCAGGCCTTTATGTCTTGTAGGCATGCTTGAAGCTTTATTAACTGATTATTTTCATCTGGTTCCATAGATAAATATAGCTGGGTATCATCAGCATAACAGTGGAAGGGATATTTTTAAAAGTGCAAAGAAAAAGATGTGAAACACGTAGAAACTAGATTGCCATGCTGATATGAAACTGGCATTGTACCCCAGATTGGACTCGAACCCTTTGTGTAACACAATAATGACAATAAAAGCAGTTAGTATAGTAAGATGGAGGAAAGCATTTAAAAGAGCAGAGAAAAGAATGTGAAATATACAAAAATTGCATTCCCAAGCTGATATGCATCTGGAATATTACAGTGGGTGAATATGTACTGTCTGTATCTGGTTCATTTTACTAAGACGTTGTAAAGGCCCTAAATCACCTTACAAAACACAGTTAGCAGCGGATGGTTTCGATCCATCAAACTTTGGGTTATGGGCCCATCACACTTCCGTTGCGCCATTCTGTTTTCAAACACTCTGCTTTTAACCACCCCAGATGGGACTTGAACCCACAATCCCTGGCTTAGGAGGCCAGTGCCCTATCCATTAGGCCACTGGGGCATCACAAACACCTTTACTCATCAGTTCTTCCAACAAACAGATGCTTCCTATACAGAGCATAATGTGAGACATGCCATGTTGGCTTTGGGTAACACAATAATGGCCCCAAATGCAGTAGATATAGTGAGTAGAAGGGACATTTTTAAAAGTGCAAAGAAAAAGATGTGAAACACGTAGAAACTAGTTTCCAATGCTGATATGAAACTGGCATTGTACCCCAGATTGGACTCGAACCCTTTGGGTAACACAATAATGACAATAAAAGCAGTTAGTATAGTAAGATGGAAGAAACCATTTAAAAGAGCAGAGAAAGGAATTTGAAATATACAAAATTTGCATTCCCAAGATGATATGCATCTGGAATTGTACAGTAGGTGAATATGTACTTTCTGTATCTGGTTCACTTTACTAAAAGGTTGTAAAGGCCCTAAGTCAGCTTACAAAACACAGTTAGCAGAGGATGGTTTCGAGCCATCGACCTCTGCTTAATGGGCCCATCACACTTCCGCTGCGCAACTCTGCTTTCAACCACGCCAGATTGGACTCTAACCCTTTGGGTAACATAATAATGACAATTAAAGCAGTTAGTAAAGTAAGATGGAGGAAAGCATTTAAAAGAGCAGAGAAAGGAATGTGAAATATACAAAAATTGCATTCCCAAGATGATATGCATCTGGAATTGTACAGTAGGTGAATATGTACTTTCTGTATCTGGTTTACTTTACTAAAAGGTTGTAAAGGCCCTAAGTCAGCTTACAAAACACAGTTAGCAAAGGATGGTTTCAATCCATCGACCTCTGGGTTATGGGCCCAGCACGCTTCCGCTGCGCCACTCTGCTGTCAACCACCCCAGGTGGGACTCGTACCCTTTGGGTAACACAATAATGACAATAAAAGCAGTTAGTATAGTAAGATGGAGGAAAGCATTTGAAAGAGCAGAGAAAAGAATGTGAAATATACAAAAATTGCATTCCCAAGCTGATATGCATCTGGAATTGTACAGTAGATGAATATGTACTGTCTGTATATGGTTCACTTTAGTAAGACGTTGTAAAGGCCCTAAATCACATTACAAAACACAATTAGCAGAGGATGGTTTCGATCCATCGACCTCTGGGTTATGGGCCCGGCACGCTTCCGCTGCGCCACTCTGCTTTGAACCACACCAGATTGGACTCGAACCCTTTGGGTTATACAATAATGACAATAAAAGCAGTTACTATAGTAAGATGGAGGAAAGCATTTGAATGAGCAGAGAAAAGAATGTGAAATATACAATAATTGCATTCCCAAGCTGATATGCATCTGGAATTGTATAGTAGGTGAATATATATTTTCTGTATCTGGTTCACTTTACTAAAAGGTTGTAAAGGCCTTAAGTCAGCTTACAAAACACAGTTAGCAGAAGATGGTTTCGATCCATCGACCTCTGGGTTATGGGCCCAGCACGCACAATAAAAGCAGTTAGTATAGTAAGATGGAGGAAAGCATTTAAAAGAGCAGAGAAAGGAATGTGAAATATACAAAAATTGCATTCCCAAGATGATATGCATCTGGAATTGTACAGTAGGTGAATATGTACTTTCTGTATCTGGTTCACTTTACTAAAAGGTTTTAATGGCCCTAATTCAGCTTACAAAACACAGTTAGCAGAGGATGGTTTCGATCCATCGACCTCTGGGTTATGGGCCCAGCACGCTTCCGCTGCGCCACTCTGCTGTTAACCACCCCAGATGGGACTCGAACCCACAATCCCTGGCTTAGGAGGCCAGTGCATTATCCATTAGGCCACTGGGGCATCACAAACACCTTTACTCATCAGTTCTTCCAACAAACAGATGCTTCCTATACAGAGCATAATGTGAGACATGCCATGTTGGCTTTGGGTAACACAATAATGGCCCCAAATGCAGTAGATATAGTGAGTAGAAGGGACATTTTTAAAAGTGCAAAGAAAAAGATGTGAAACACGTAGAAACTAGTTTCCAATGCTGATATGAAACTGGCATTGTACCTCAGATAGGACTCGAACCCTTTGGGTAACACAATAATGACAATAAAAGCAGTTAGTATAGTAAGATGGAAGAAACCATTTAAAAGAGCAGAGAAAGGAATTTGAAATATACAAAAATTGCATTCCCAAGATGATATGCATCTGGAATTGTACAGTAGGTGAATATGTACTTTCTGTATCTGGTTCACTTTACTAAAAGGTTGTAAAGGCCCTAAGTCAGCTTACAAAACACAGTTAGCAGAGGATGGTTTCGAGCCATCGACCTCTGCTTAATGGGCCCATCACACTTCCGCTGCGCAACTCTGCTTTCAACCACGCCAGATTGGACTCTAACTCTTTGGGTAACATAATAATGACAATTAAAGCAGTTAGTAAAGTAAGATGGAGGAAAGCATTTAAAAGAGCAGAGAAAGGAATGTGAAATATACAAAAATTGCATTCCCAAGATGATATGCATCTGGAATTGTACAGTAGGTGAATATGTACTTTCTGTATCTGGTTTACTTTACTAAAAGGTTGTAAAGGCCCTAAGTCAGCTTACAAAACACAGTTAGCAAAGGATGGTTTCGATCCATTGACCTCTGGGTTATGGGCCCATCACACTTCGGCTGCGCCACTCTGCTTTCAACCATGCCAGACTGGACTCTAACCATTTGGATAACATAATAATGACAATAAAAGCAGTTAGTATAGTAAGATGGAGGAAAGCATTTGAAAGAGCAGAGAAAAGAATGTGAAATATACAAAAATTGCATTCCCAAGCTGATATGCATCTGGAATTGTATAGTAGGTGAATATATATTTTCTGTATCTGGTTCACTTTACTAAAAGGTTGAAAAGGCCTTAAGTCAGCTTACAAAACACAGTTAGCAGAGGATGGTTTCGATCCATCGACCTCTGGGTTATGGGCCCAGCACGCACAATAAAAGCAGTTAGTATAGTAAGATGGAGGAAAGCATTTAAAAGAGCAGAGAAAGGAATTTGAAATATACAAAAATTGCATTCCCAAGATGACATGCATCTGGAATTGTACAGTAGGTGAATATGTACTTTCTGTATCTGGTTCACTTTACTAAAAGGTTGTAAAGGCCCTAAGTCAGCTTACAAAACACAGTTAGCAAAGGATGGTTTCGATCCATTGACCTCTGGGTTATGGGCCCATCACACTTCGGCTGCGCCACTCTGCTTTCAACCACTCTGCTGTTAACCACCCCAGTTGGGACTCGAACCCACAATCCCTGGTTTAGAAGGCCAGTGCATTATCCATTAGGCCACTGGGGCATCACAAACACCTTTACTCATCAGTTCTTGGAACAAACAGTTGCTTCCTATACAGAGCATAATGTGAGACATGCCATGTTGGCTTTGGGTAACACAATAATGGCCCCAAATGCAGTAGATATAGTGAGTAGGAGGGAAACGATGTGAAACACGTAGAAACTAGATTGCCATGCTGATATGAAACTGGCATTGTACCCCAGATTGGACTCGAACCCTTTGGGTAACACAATAATGACAATAAAAGCAGTTAGTATAGTAAGATGGAGGAAAGCATTTGAAAGAGCAGAGAATAGAATGTGAAATATACAAAAATTGCATTCCCAAGCTGATATGCATCTGGAATTGTACAGTAGGTGAATATGTATTTTCTGTATCTGGTTCACTTTACTAAAAGGTTGTAAAGGCCCTAAGTCAGCTTACAAAACACAGTTAGCAGAGGATGGTTTCGATCCATCGACCTCTGGGTTATGGGCCCAGCACGCTTCCGCTGCGCCACTCTGCTTTCAACCACTCTGCTTTCAACCACGCCAGATGGGACTCGAACCCTTTGGGTAACACAATAATGACAATAAAAGCAGTTAGTATAGTAAGATGGAGGAAAGCATTTGAAAGAGCAGAGAAAAGAATGTGAAATATACAAAAATTGCATTCCCAAGCTGATATGCATCTGGAATTGTACAGTAGGTGAATATGTACTTTCTGTATCTGGTTCACTTTACTAAAAGGTTGTAAAGGCCCTAAGTCAGCTTACAAAACACAGTTAGCAGAGGATGGTTTCGATCCATCGACCTCTGGGTTATGGGCCCAGCACGCTTCCGCTGCGCCACTCTGCTGTCAACCACCCCAGGTGGGACTCGTACCCTTTGGGTAACACAATAATGACAATAAAAGCAGTTAGTATAGTATGATGGAGGAAAGCATTTGAAAGAGCAGAGAAAAGAATGTGAAATATACAAAAATTGCATTCCCAAGCTGATATGCATCTGGAATTGTACAGTAGATGAATATGTACTGTCTGTATATGGTTCACTTTAGTAAGACGTTGTAAAGGCCCTAAATCACCTTACAAAACACAATTAGCAGAGGATGGTTTCGATCCATCGACCTCTGGGTTATGGGCCCAGCACGCTTCCGCTGCGCAACTCTGCTTTGAACCGCACCAGATTGGACTCGAACCCTTTGGGTTATACAATAATGACAATAAAAGCAGTTACTATAGTAAGATGGAGGAAAGCATTTGAAAGAGCAGAGAAAAGAATGTGAAATATACAATAATTGCATTCCCAAGCTGATATGCATCTGGAATTGTATAGTAGGTGAATATATATTTTCTGTATCTGGTTCACTTTACTAAAAGGTTGTAAAGGCCTTAAGTCAGCTTACAAAACACAGTTAGCAGAAGATGGTTTCGATCCATCGACCTCTGGGTTATGGGCCCAGCACGCACAATAAAAGCAGTTAGTATAGTAAGATGGAGGAAAGCATTTAAAAGAGCAGAGAAAGGAATGTGAAATATACAAAATTTCGATTCCCAAGATGATATGCATCTGGAATTGTACAGTAGGTGAATATGTACTTTCTGTATCTGGTTCACTTTACTAAAAGGTTGTAATGGCCCTAAGTCAGCTTACAAAACACAGTTAGCAGAGGATGGTTGCGATCCATCGACCTCTGGGTTATGGGCCCAGCACGCTTCCTCTGCGCCACTCTGCTGTTAACCACCCCGGATGGGACTCGAACCCACAATCCCTGGCTTAGGAGGCCAGTGAATTATCCATTAGGCCACTGGGGCATCACAAACACCTTTACTCATCAGTTCTTCCAACAAACAGATGCTTCCTATACAGAGCATAATGTGAGACATGCCATGTTGGCTTTGGGTAACACAATAATGGCCCCAAATGCAGTAGATATAGTGAGTAGAAGGGACATTTTTAAAAGTGCAAAGAAAAAGATGTGAAACACGTAGAAACTAGTTTCCAATGCTGATATGAAACTGGCATTGTACCTCAGATAGGACTCGAACCCTTTGGGTAACACAATAATGACAATAAAAGCAGTTAGTATAGTAAGATGGAAGAAACCATTTAAAAGAGCAGAGAAAGGAATTTGAAATATACAAAAATTGCATTCCCAAGATGATATGCATCTGGAATTGTACAGTAGGTGAATATGTACTTTCTGTATCTGGTTCACTTTACTAAAAGGTTGTAAAGGCCCTAAGTCAGCTTACAAAACACAGTTAGCAGAGGATGGTTTCGAGCCATCGACCTCTGCTTAATGGGCCCATCACACTTCCGCTGCGCAACTCTGCTTTCAACCACGCCAGATTGGACTCTAACTCTTTGGGTAACATAATAATGACAATTAAAGCAGTTAGTAAAGTAAGATGGAGGAAAGCATTTAAAAGAGCAGAGAAAGGAATGTGAAATATACAAAAATTGCATTCCCAAGATGATATGCATCTGGAATTGTACAGTAGGTGAATATGTACTTTCTGTATCTGGTTTACTTTACTAAAAGGTTGTAAAGGCCCTAAGTCAGCTTACAAAACACAGTTAGCAAAGCTTGGTTTCAATCCATCGACCTCTGGGTTATGGGCCCAGCACGCTTCCGCTGCGCCACTCTGCTGTCAACCACCCCAGATGGGACTACGAACCTACAATCCCTGGCTTAGGAGGCCAGTGCCTTATCCATTAGGCCGCTGGGGCATCACAAACACCTTTACTCATCAGTTCTTCCAACAAACAGTTGCTTCCTAAACAGAGCATAATGTGAGACATGCCATGTTGGCTTTGGGTAACACAATAATGGCCCCAAATGCAGTAGATATAGTGAGTAGAAGGGAAATTTTTAAAAGTGCAAAGAAAAAGATGTGAAACATGTAGAAACTAGATTGCTATGCTGATATGAAACTGGCATTGTACCCCAGATTTGACCCGAACCCTTTGGGTAACACAATAATGACAATAAAAGCAGTTAGTATAGTAAGATGGAGGAAAGCCTTTAAAAGAGCAGAGAAAGGAATTTGAAATATACAAAAATTGCATTCCCAAGATGATATGCATCTGGAATTGTACAGTAGGTGAATATGTACTTTCTGTATCTGGTTCACTTTACTAAAAGGTTGTAAAGGCCCTAAGTCAGCTTACAAAACACAGTTAGCAGAGGATGGTTGCGATCCATCGACCTCTGGGTTATGGGCCCAGCACGCTTCCTCTGCGCCACTCTGCTGTTAACCACCCCGGATGGGACTCGAACCCACAATCCCTGGCTTAGGAGGCCAGTGAATTATCCATTAGGCCACTGGGGCATCACAAACACCTTTACTCATCAGTTCTTCCAACAAACAGATGCTTCCTATACAGAGCATAATGTGAGACATGCCATGTTGGCTTTGGGTAACACAATAATGGCCCCAAATGCAGTAGATATAGTGAGTAGAAGGGACATTTTTAAAAGTGCAAAGAAAAAGATGTGAAACACGTAGAAACTAGTTTCCAATGCTGATATGAAACTGGCATTGTACCTCAGATAGGACTCGAACCCTTTGGGTAACACAATAATGACAATAAAAGCAGTTAGTATAGTAAGATGGAAGAAACCATTTAAAAGAGCAGAGAAAGGAATTTGAAATATACAAAAATTGCATTCCCAAGATGATATGCATCTGGAATTGTACAGTAGGTGAATATGTACTTTCTGTATCTGGTTCACTTTACTAAAAGGTTGTAAAGGCCCTAAGTCAGCTTACAAAACACAGTTAGCAGAGGATGGTTTCGAGCCATCGACCTCTGCTTAATGGGCCCATCACACTTCCGCTGCGCAACTCTGCTTTCAACCACGCCAGATTGGACTCTAACTCTTTGGGTAACATAATAATGACAATTAAAGCAGTTAGTAAAGTAAGATGGAGGAAAGCATTTAAAAGAGCAGAGAAAGGAATGTGAAATATACAAAAATTGCATTCCCAAGATGATATGCATCTGGAATTGTACAGTAGGTGAATATGTACTTTCTGTATCTGGTTTACTTTACTAAAAGGTTGTAAAGGCCCTAAGTCAGCTTACAAAACACAGTTAGCAAAGCTTGGTTTCAATCCATCGACCTCTGGGTTATGGGCCCAGCACGCTTCCGCTGCGCCACTCTGCTGTCAACCACCCCAGATGGGACTACGAACCTACAATCCCTGGCTTAGGAGGCCAGTGCCTTATCCATTAGGCCGCTGGGGCATCACAAACACCTTTACTCATCAGTTCTTCCAACAAACAGTTGCTTCCTAAACAGAGCATAATGTGAGACATGCCATGTTGGCTTTGGGTAACACAATAATGGCCCCAAATGCAGTAGATATAGTGAGTAGAAGGGAAATTTTTAAAAGTGCAAAGAAAAAGATGTGAAACATGTAGAAACTAGATTGCTATGCTGATATGAAACTGGCATTGTACCCCAGATTTGACCCGAACCCTTTGGGTAACACAATAATGACAATAAAAGCAGTTAGTATAGTAAGATGGAGGAAAGCCTTTAAAAGAGCAGAGAAAGGAATTTGAAATATACAAAAATTGCATTCCCAAGATGATATGCATCTGGAATTGTACAGTAGGTGAATATGTACTTTCTGTATCTGGTTCACTTTACTAAAAGGTTGTAAAGGCCCTAAGTCAGCTTACAAAACACAGTTAGCAAAGGATGGTTTCGATCCATTGACCTCTGGGTTATGGGCCCATCACACTTCGGCTGTGCCACTCTGCTTTCAACCATGCCAGATTGGACTCTAACCATTTGGATAACATAATAATGACAATAAAAGCAGTTAGTATAGTAAGATGGAGGAAAGCATTTGAAAGAGCAGAGAAAAGAATGTGAAATATACAAAAATTGCATTCCCAAGCTGATATGCATCTGGAATTGTATAGTAGGTGAATATATATTTTCTGTATCTGGTTCACTTTACTAAAAGGTTGTAAAGGCCTTAAGTCAGCTTACAAAACACAGTTAGCAGAAGATGGTTTCGATCCATCGACCTCTGGGTTATGGGCCCAGCACGCACAATAAAAGCAGTTAGTATAGTAAGATGGAGGAAAGCATTTAAAAGAGCAGAGAAAGGAATGTGAAATATACAAAAATTGCATTCCCAATATGATATGCATCTGGAATTGTACAGTAGGTGAATATGTACTTTCTGTATCTGGTTCACTTTACTAAAAGGTTGTAATGGCCCTAAGTCAGCTTACAAAACACAGTTAGCAGAGGATGGTTTCGATCCATCGACCTCTGGGTTATGGGCCCAGCACGCTTCCGCTGCGCCACTCTGCTTTCAACCACTCTGCTGTTAACCACCGCAGTTGGGACTCGAACCCACAATCCCTGGTTTAGGAGGCCAGTGCATTATCCATTAGGCCACTGGGGCATCACAAACACCTTTACTCATCAGTTCTTGGAACAAACAGTTGCTTCCTATACAGAGCATAATGTGAGACATGCCATGTTGGCTTTGGGTAACACAATAATGGCCCCAAATGCAGTAGATATAGTGAGTAGGAGGGAAACGATGTGAAACACGTAGAAACTAGATTGCCATGCTGATATGAAACTGGCATTGTACCCCAGATTGGACTCGAACCCTTTGGGTAACACAATAATGACAATAAAAGCAGTTAGTATAGTAAGATGGAGGAAAGCATTTAAAAGAGCAGAGAAAGGAATTTGAAATATAAAAAAATTGCATTCCCAAGATGATATGCATCTGGAATTGTACAGTAGGTGAATATGTACTTTCTGTATCTGGTTCACTTTACTAAAAGGTTGTAAAGGCCCTAAGTCAGCTTACAAAACACAGTTAGCAAAGGATGGTTTCGATCCATTGACCTCTGGGTTATGGGCCCATCACACTTCGGCTGCGCCACTCTGCTTTCAACCATGCCAGACTGGACTCTAACCATTTGGATAACATAATAATGACAATAAAAGCAGTTAGTATAGTAAGATGGAGGAAAGCATTTGAAAGAGCAGAGAAAAGAATGTGAAATATACAAAAATTGCATTCCCAAGCTGATATGCATCTGGAATTGTATAGTAGGTGAATATATATTTTCTGTATCTGGTTCACTTTACTAAAAGGTTGAAAAGGCCTTAAGTCAGCTTACAAAACACAGTTAGCAGAGGATGGTTTCGATCCATCGACCTCTGGGTTATGGGCCCAGCACGCACAATAAAAGCAGTTAGTATAGTAAGATGGAGGAAAGCATTTAAAAGAGCAGAGAAAGGAATTTGAAATATACAAAAATTGCATTCCCAAGATGACATGCATCTGGAATTGTACAGTAGGTGAATATGTACTTTCTGTATCTGGTTCACTTTACTAAAAGGTTGTAAAGGCCCTAAGTCAGCTTACAAAACACAGTTAGCAAAGGATGGTTTCGATCCATTGACCTCTGGGTTATGGGCCCATCACACTTCGGCTGCGCCACTCTGCTTTCAACCACTCTGCTTTTAACCACCCCAGTTGGGACTCGAACCCACAATCCCTGGTTTAGAAGGCCAGTGCATTATCCATTAGGCCACTGGGGCATCACAAACACCTTTACTCATCAGTTCTTGGAACAAACAGTTGCTTCCTATACAGAGCATAATGTGAGACATGCCATGTTGGCTTTGGGTAACACAATAATGGCCCCAAATGCAGTAGATATAGTGAGTAGGAGGGAAACGATGTGAAACACGTAGAAACTAGATTGCCATGCTGATATGAAACTGGCATTGTACCCCAGATTGGACTCGAACCCTTTGGGTAACACAATAATGACAATAAAAGCAGTTAGTATAGTAAGATGGAGGAAAGCATTTGAAAGAGCAGAGAAAAGAATGTGAAATATACAAAAATTGCATTCCCAAGCTGATATGCATCTGGAATTGTACAGTAGGTGAATATGTATTTTCTGTATCTGGTTCACTTTACTAAAAGGTTGTAAAGGCCCTAAGTCAGCTTACAAAACACAGTTAGCAGAGGATGGTTTCGATCCATCGACCTCTGGGTTATGGGCCCAGCACGCTTCCGCTGCGCCACTCTGCTTTCAACCACTCTGCTTTCAACCACGCCAGATGGGACTCG
The DNA here is from genome assembly GCF_033026475.1 of Channa argus. NCBI lineage: Eukaryota > Metazoa > Chordata > Actinopteri > Anabantiformes > Channidae > Channa > Channa argus. The sequence goes on along the minus strand of NW_027125272.1, from coordinate 86,741 downwards.
AACCCTTTGGGTAACACAATAATGACAATAAAAGCAGTTAGTATAGTAAGATGGAGGAAAGCATTTGAAAGAGCAGAGAAAAGAATGTGAAATATACAAAAATTGCATTCCCAAGCTGATATGCATCTGGAATTGTACAGTAGGTGAATATGTACTTTCTGTATCTGGTTCACTTTACTAAAAGGTTGTAAAGGCCCTAAGTCAGCTTACAAAACACAGTTAGCAGAGGATGGTTTCTATCCATCGACCTCTGGGTTATGGACCCAGCACGCTTCCGCTGCGCCACTCTGCTGTCAACCACCCCAGGTGGGACTCGTACCCTTTGGGTAACACAATAATGACAATAAAAGCAGTTAGTATAGTATGATGGAGGAAAGCATTTGAAAGAGCAGAGAAAAGAATGTGAAATATACAAAAATTGCATTCCCAAGCTGATATGCATCTGGAATTGTACAGTAGATGAATATGTACTGTCTGTATATGGTTCACTTTAGTAAGACGTTGTAAAGGCCCTAAATCACCTTACAAAACACAATTAGCAGAGGATGGTTTCGATCCATCGACCTCTGGGTTATGGGCCCGGCACGCTTCCGCTGCGCAACTCTGCTTTGAACCGCACCAGATTGGACTCGAACCCTTTGGGTTATACAATAATGACAATAAAAGCAGTTACTATAGTAAGATGGAGGAAAGCATTTGAAAGAGCAGAGAAAAGAATGTGAAATATACAATAATTGCATTCCCAAGCTGATATGCATCTGGAATTGTATAGTAGGTGAATATATATTTTCTGTATCTGGTTCACTTTACTAAAAGGTTGTAAAGGCCCTAAGTCAGCTTACAAAACACAGTTAGCAAAGGATGGTTTCGATCCATCGACCTCTGGGTTATGGGCCCAGCACGCTTCCGCTGCGCCACTCTGCTTTCAACCACTCTGCTTTCAACCACTCTGCTTTCAACCACGCCAGATTGGACTCGAACCCTTTGGGTAACACAATAATGACAATAAAAGCAGTTAGTATAGTAAGATGGAGGAAAGCATTTGAAAGAGCAGAGAAAAGAATGTGAAATATACAAAAATTGCATTCCCAAGCTGATATGCATCTGGAATTGTACAGTAGGTGAATATGTACTTTCTGTATCTGGTTCACTTTACTAAAAGGTTGTAAAGGCCCTAAGTCAGCTTACAAAACACAGTTAGCAGAGGATGGTTTCTATCCATCGACCTCTGGGTTATGGACCCAGCACGCTTCCGCTGCGCCACTCTGCTGTCAACCACCCCAGGTGGGACTCGTACCCTTTGGGTAACACAATAATGACAATAAAAGCAGTTAGTATAGTATGATGGAGGAAAGCATTTGAAAGAGCAGAGAAAAGAATGTGAAATATACAAAAATTGCATTCCCAAGCTGATATGCATCTGGAATTGTACAGTAGATGAATATGTACTGTCTGTATATGGTTCACTTTAGTAAGACGTTGTAAAGGCCCTAAATCACCTTACAAAACACAATTAGCAGAGGATGGTTTCGATCCATCGACCTCTGGGTTATGGGCCCGGCACGCTTCCGCTGCGCAACTCTGCTTTGAACCGCACCAGATTGGACTCGAACCCTTTGGGTTATACAATAATGACAATAAAAGCAGTTACTATAGTAAGATGGAGGAAAGCATTTGAAAGAGCAGAGAAAAGAATGTGAAATATACAATAATTGCATTCCCAAGCTGATATGCATCTGGAATTATATAGTAGGTGAATATATATTTTCTGTATCTGGTTCACTTTACTAAAAGGTTGTAAAGGCCCTAAGTCAGCTTACAAAACACAGTTAGCAAAGGATGGTTTCGATCCATTGACCTCTGGGTTATGGGCCCATCACACTTCGGCTGCGCCACTCTGCTTTCAACCATGCCAGATTGGACTCTAACCATTTGGATAACATAATAATGACAATAAAAGCAGTTAGTATAGTAAGATGGAGGAAAGCATTTGAAAGAGCAGAGAAAAGAATGTGAAATATACAAAAATTGCATTCCCAAGCTGATATGCATCTGGAATTGTATAGTAGGTGAATATATATTTTCTGTATCTGGTTCACTTTACTAAAAGGTTGTAAAGGCCTTAAGTCAGCTTACAAAACACAGTTAGCAGAAGATGGTTTCGATCCATCGACCTCTGGGTTATGGGCCCAGCACGCACAATAAAAGCAGTTAGTATAGTAAGATGGAGGAAAGCATTTAAAAGAGCAGAGAAAGGAATGTGAAATATACAAAAATTGCATTCCCAATATGATATGCATCTGGAATTGTACAGTAGGTGAATATGTACTTTCTGTATCTGGTTCACTTTACTAAAAGGTTGTAATGGCCCTAAGTCAGCTTACAAAACACAGTTAGCAGAGGATGGTTTCGATCCATCGACCTCTGGGTTATGGGCCCAACACGCTTCCGCTGCGCCACTCTGCTTTCAACCACTCTGCTGTTAACCACCCCAGTTGGGACTCGAACCCACAATCCCTGGCTTAGGAGGCCAGTGCCTTATCCATTAGGCCACTGGGGCATCACAAACACCTTTACTCATCAGTTCTTCCACCAAACAGTTGCTTCCTATACAGAGCATAATGTGAGACATGCCATGTTGGCTTTGGGTAACACAATAATGGCCCCAAATGCAGTAGATATAGTGAGTTCAATTCAATTCAACTTTATTTATATAGTGCCAATTCACAACAAAGTCATCTCAGGGCACTTTACAGAATAAAGTCAAGATTAAAAAGATATATAAATAGAACCCAACAATTCCCCCTGGAGCAAGCCATAGGCAACAGTGGAGAGGAAAAACTCCCTTTAACGGAAGAAACCTCCAGCAGAACCAGGCTCAGGGTGGACGGCCATCTGCCTCGACCGGTAGGGGTGAGTGGAAAGGGGAGAGGGAAAAGAACAGAGCAACAAAAAGCAACAACAAAACTTGGGCAGATTGGTAGGACCAGTAGCTTCACGCTGGAAGACACACAGCTTCAAAGCCGGGGGACACCTGCAGAAAGGGACAGAGAGAAGGGGACAGAGGAGGACAAAGACAACTACGGGAGAGAACACACAGAGTTAATGACATACAGTGGTGACAATTGCGGGATGAGAGGAGAGGAGAGATGGTCAAGAGGAGGAAAGGAGCTCAGTGCATTGGGGGGTGGGTCCCCCAGCAGTCTAAGCCTATGGCAGCATAACTATAACTAACAATATGCTTTATTAAAAAGGAAGGTTTTAAACCTAGACTTAAAAGTAGAGAGGGTGTCTGCTTCCCGAATCTGAACTGGGAGCTGGTTCCACAAGAGAGGAGCTTGATAGCTAAAGGCTCTACCTCCCATTCTACTTTTGGAAATTCTGGGAACCACAAGTAGGCCTGCATTCTGAGAGCGAAGTGGTCTACTGGGATGATATGGTGCTATGAGGTCTTCTAAATATGATGGAGCCTGACCATTCAGAGCTTTATATGTAAGAAGCAGGGTTTTAAATTCTATTCTACATTTAATTTGAAGCCAATGGAGAGAAGCTAGTGAAGGTGAAATATGATCTCTCTTGCTAGTTCCAGTCAGCACTCTTGCTGCAGCATTTTGGATTAATTGCAGGCTCTTTAGGGAGTTACTGGGGCATCCTGAAAGTAGGGAATTACAGTAGTCCAACCTAGAGGTAACAAATGCATGGACCAGTTTTTCGGCATCACTTTGAGACAGGATGCTCCTAATTTTGGCAATGTTCCGTAGGTGGAAGAAGGCTGTTCTAGAGATTTGTTTTTAATGTGAGTTAAAGGACAGATCCTGATCAAACATAACTCCAAGGTTCCTTGCAGTAGTACTGGAGGCCAGGCTTATGCCATCTAGTGTAACAATATGGTTGGACATCATATCTCTGAGATTTTTGGGCCCAAATACTATGACTTCAGATTTGTCTGAGTTTAAAAGTAAAAAATTGTGGGACATCCAGGCCTTTATGTCTTGTAGGCATGCTTGAAGCTTTATTAACTGATTATTTTCATCTGGTTCCATAGATAAATATAGCTGGGTATCATCAGCATAACAGTGGAAGGGATATTTTTAAAAGTGCAAAGAAAAAGATGTGAAACACGTAGAAACTAGATTGCCATGCTGATATGAAACTGGCATTGTACCCCAGATTGGACTCGAACCCTTTGTGTAACACAATAATGACAATAAAAGCAGTTAGTATAGTAAGATGGAGGAAAGCATTTAAAAGAGCAGAGAAAAGAATGTGAAATATACAAAAATTGCATTCCCAAGCTGATATGCACCTGGAATATTACAGTAGGTGAATATGTACTGTCTGTATCTGGTTCATTTTACTAAGACGTTGTAAAGGCCCTAAATCACCTTACAAAACACAGTTAGCAGCGGATGGTTTCGATCCATCAAACTTTGGGTTATGGGCCCATCACACTTCCGTTGCGCCATTCTATTTTCAACCACTCTGCTTTTAACCACCCCAGATGGGACTCGAACCCACAATCCCTGGCTTAGGAGGCCAGTGCCCTATCCATTAGGCCACTGGGGCATCACAAACACCTTTACTCATCAGTTCTTCCAACAAACAGATGCTTCCTATACAGAGCATAATGTGAGACATGCCATGTTGGCTTTGGGTAACACAATAATGGCCCCAAATGCAGTAGATATAGTGAGTAGAAGGGACATTTTTAAAAGTGCAAAGAAAAAGATGTGAAACACGTAGAAACTAGTTTCCAATGCTGATATGAAACTGGCATTGTACCCCAGATTGGACTCGAACCCTTTGGGTAACACAATAATGACAATAAAAGCAGTTAGTATAGTAAGATGGAAGAAACCATTTAAAAGAGCAGAGAAAGGAATTTGAAATATACAAAATTTGCATTCCCAAGATGACATGCATCTGGAATTGTACAGTAGGTGAATATGTACTTTCTGTATCTGGTTCACTTTACTAAAAGGTTGTAAAGGCCCTAAGTCAGCTTACAAAACACAGTTAGCAGAGGATGGTTTCGAGCCATTGACCTCTGCTTAATGGGCCCATCACACTTCCGCTGCGCAACTCTGCTTTCAACCACGCCAGATTGGACTCTAACCCTTTGGGTAACATAATAATGACAATTAAAGCAGTTAGTAAAGTAAGATGGAGGAAAGCATTTAAAAGAGCAGAGAAAGGAATGTGAAATATACAAAAATTGCATTCCCAAGATGATATGCATCTGGAATTGTACAGTAGGTGAATATGTACTTTCTGTATCTGGTTTACTTTACTAAAAGGTTGTAAAGGCCCTAAGTCAGCTTACAAAACACAGTTAGCAAAGGATGGTTTCAATCCATCGACCTCTGGGTTATGGGCCCAGCACGCTTCAGCTGCGCCACTCTGCTGTCAACCACCCCAGATGGGACTACGAACCTACAATCCCTGGCTTAGGAGACCAGTGCCTTATCCATTAGGCCGCTGGGGCATCACAAACACCTTTACTCATCAGTTCTTCCAACAAACAGTTGCTTCCTAAACAGAGCATAATGTGAGACATTCCATGTTGGCTTTGGGTAACACAATAATGGCCCCAAATGCAGTAGATATAGTGAGTAGAAGGGAAATTTTTAAAAGTGCAAAGAAAAAGATGTGAAACATGTAGAAACTAGATTGCTATGCTGATATGAAACTGGCATTGTACCCCAGATTTGACCCGAACCCTTTGGGTAACACAATAATGACAATAAAAGCAGTTAGTATAGTAAGATGGAGGAAAGCATTTAAAAGAGCAGAGAAAGGAATTTGAAATCTACAAAAATTGCATTCCCAAGATGATATGCATCTGGAATTGTACAGTAGGTGAATATGTACTTTCTGTATCTGGTTCACTTTACTAAACGGTTGTAAAGGCCCTAAGTCAGCTTACAAAACACAGTTAGCAAAGGATGGTTTCGATCCATTGACCTCTGGGTTATGGGCCCATCACACTTCGGCTGCGCCACTCTGCTTTCAACCATGCCAGATTGGACTCTAACCATTTGGATAACATAATAATGACAATAAAAGCAGTTAGTATAGTAAGATGGAGGAAAGCATTTGAAAGAGCAGAGAAAAGAATGTGAAATATACAAAAATTGCATTCCCAAGCTGATATGCATCTGGAATTGTATAGTAGGTGAATATATATTTTCTGTATCTGGTTCACTTTACTAAAAGGTTGTAAAGGGTCCCCCAGCAGTCTAAGCCTATGGCAGCATAACTATAACTAACAATATGCTTTATTAAAAAGGAAGGTTTTAAGCCTAGACTTAAAAGTAGAGAGGCTGTCTGCTTCCCGAATCTGAACTGGGAGCTGGTTCCACAAGAGAGGAGCTTGATAGCTAAAGGCTCTACCTCCCATTCTACTTTTGGAAATTCTGGGAACCACAAGTAGGCCTGCATTCTGAGAGCGAAGTGGTCTACTGGGATGATATGGTGCTATGAGGTCTTCTAAATATGATGGAGCCTGACCATTCAGAGCTTTATATGTAAGAAGCAGGGTTTTAAATTCTATTCTACATTTAATTGGAAGCCAATGGAGAGAAGCTAGTGAAGGTGAAATATGATCTCTCTTGCTAGTTCCAGTCAGCACTCTTGCTGCAGCATTTTGGATTAATTGCAGGCTCTTTAGGGAGTTACTGGGGCATCCTGAAAGTAGGGAATTACAGTAGTCCAACCTAGAGGTAACAAATGCATGGACCA
>NW_027125272.1:62500-75000 GCF_033026475.1 Channa argus | reverse complement strand
AAAAGATGTGAAACACGTAGAAACTAGTTTCCAATGCTGATATGAAACTGGCATTGTACCCCAGATTGGACTCGAACCCTTTGGGTAACACAATAATGACAATAAAAGCAGTTAGTATAGTAAGATGGAAGAAACCATTTAAAAGAGCAGAGAAAGGGGAGAGGGAAAAGAACAGAGCAACAAAAAGCAACAACAAATCATTGGGCAGATTGGTAGGACCAGTAGCTTCACGCTGGAAGACACACAGCTTCAAAGCCGGGGGACACCTGCAGAAAGGGACGAGAGAAGGGGACAGAGGAGGACAAAGACAACTACGGGAGAAAACACACAGAGTTAATGACATACAGTGGTGACAATTGCGGGATGAGAGGAGAGGAGAGATGGTCAAGAGGAGGAAAGGAGCTCAGTGCATTGGGGGGTGGGTCCCCCAGCAGTCTAAGCCTATGGCAGCATAACTATAACTAACAATATGCTTTATTAAAAAGGAAGGTTTTAAGCCTAGACTTAAAAGTAGAGAGGGTGTCTGCTTCCCGAATCTGAACTGGGAGCTGGTTCCACAAGAGAGGAGCTTGATAGCTAAAGGCTCTACCTCCTATTCTACTTTTGGAAATTCTGGGAACCACAAGTAGGCCTGCATCCTGAGAGCGAAGTGGTCTACTGGGATGATGTGGTGCTATGAGGTCTTCTAAATATGATGGAGCCTGACCATTCAGAGCTTTATATGTAAGAAGCAGGGTTTTAAATTCTATTCTACATTTAATTGGAAGCCAATGGAGAGAAGCTAGTGAAGGTGAAATATGATCTCTCTTGCTAGTTCCAGTCAGCACTCTTGCTGCAGCATTTTGGATTAATTGCAGGCTCTTTAGGGAGTTACTGGGGCATCCTGAAAGTAGGGAATTACAGTAGTCCAACCTAGAGGTAACAAATGCATGGACCAGTTTTTCGGCATCACTTTGAGACAGGATGCTCCTAATTTTGGCAATGTTCCGTAGGTGGAAGAAGGCTGTTCTAGAGATTTGTTTTTAATGTGAGTTAAAGGACAGATCCTGATCAAACATAACTCCAAGGTTCCTTGCAGTAGTACTGGAGGCCAGGCTTATGCCATCTAGTGTAACAATATGGTTTGACATCATATCTCTGAGATTTTTGGGCCCAAATACTATGACTTCAGTTTTGTCTGAGTTTAAAAGTAAAAAATTGTGGGACATCCAGGCCTTTATGTCTTGTAGGCATGCTTGAAGCTTTATTAACTGATTATTTTCATCTGGTTCCATAGATAAATATAGCTGGGTATCATCAGCATAACAGTGGAAGGGATATTTTTAAAAGTGCAAAGAAAAAGATGTGAAACACGTAGAAACTAGATTGCCATGCTGATATGAAACTGGCATTGTACCCCAGATTGGACTCGAACCCTTTGTGTAACACAATAATGACAATAAAAGCAGTTAGTATAGTAAGATGGAGGAAAGCATTTAAAAGAGCAGAGAAAAGAATGTGAAATATACAAAAATTGCATTCCCAAGCTGATATGCATCTGGAATATTACAGTGGGTGAATATGTACTGTCTGTATCTGGTTCATTTTACTAAGACGTTGTAAAGGCCCTAAATCACCTTACAAAACACAGTTAGCAGCGGATGGTTTCGATCCATCAAACTTTGGGTTATGGGCCCATCACACTTCCGTTGCGCCATTCTGTTTTCAACCACTCTGCTTTTAACCACCCCAGATGGGACTCGAACCCACAATCCCTGGCTTAGGAGGCCAGTGCCCTATCCATTAGGCCACTGGGGCATCACAAACACCTTTACTCATCAGTTCTTCCAACAAACAGATGCTTCCTATACAGAGCATAATGTGAGACATGCCATGTTGGCTTTGGGTAACACAATAATGGCCCCAAATGCAGTAGATATAGTGAGTAGAAGGGACATTTTTAAAAGTGCAAAGAAAAAGATGTGAAACACGTAGAAACTAGTTTCCAATGCTGATATGAAACTGGCATTGTACCCCAGATTGGACTCGAACCCTTTGGGTAACACAATAATGACAATAAAAGCAGTTAGTATAGTAAGATGGAAGAAACCATTTAAAAGAGCAGAGAAAGGGGAGAGGGAAAAGAACAGAGCAACAAAAAGCAACAACAAATCATTGGGCAGATTGGTAGGACCAGTAGCTTCACGCTGGAAGACACACAGCTTCAAAGCCGGGGGACACCTGCAGAAAGGGACGAGAGAAGGGGACAGAGGAGGACAAAGACAACTACGGGAGAAAACACACAGAGTTAATGACATACAGTGGTGACAATTGCGGGATGAGAGGAGAGGAGAGATGGTCAAGAGGAGGAAAGGAGCTCAGTGCATTGGGGGGTGGGTCCCCCAGCAGTCTAAGCCTATGGCAGCATAACTATAACTAACAATATGCTTTATTAAAAAGGAAGGTTTTAAGCCTAGACTTAAAAGTAGAGAGGGTGTCTGCTTCCCGAATCTTAACTGGGAGCTGGTTCCACAAGAGAGGAGCTTGATAGCTAAAGGCTCTACCTCCTATTCTACTTTTGGAAATTCTGGGAACCACAAGTAGGCCTGCATCCTGAGAGCGAAGTGGTCTACTGGGATGATGTGGTGCTATGAGGTCTTCTAAATATGATGGAGCCTGACCATTCAGAGCTTTATATGTAAGAAGCAGGGTTTTAAATTCTATTCTACATTTAATTGGAAGCCAATGGAGAGAAGCTAGTGAAGGTGAAATATGATCTCTCTTGCTAGTTCCAGTCAGCACTCTTGCTGCAGCATTTTGGATTAATTGCAGGCTCTTTAGGGAGTTACTGGGGCATCCTGAAAGTAGGGAATTACAGTAGTCCAACCTAGAGGTAACAAATGCATGGACCAGTTTTTCGGCATCACTTTGAGACAGGATGCTCCTAATTTTGGCAATGTTCCGTAGGTGGAAGAAGGCTGTTCTAGAGATTTGTTTTTAATGTGAGTTAAAGGACAGATCCTGATCAAACATAACTCCAAGGTTCCTTGCAGTAGTACTGGAGGCCAGGCTTATGCCATCTAGTGTAACAATATGGTTGGACATCATATCTCTGAGATTTTTGGGCCCAAATACTATGACTTCAGTTTTGTCTGAGTTTAAAAGTAAAAAATTGTGGGACATCCAGGCCTTTATGTCTTGTAGGCATGCTTGAAGCTTTATTAACTGATTATTTTCATCTGGTTCCATAGATAAATATAGCTGGGTATCATCAGCATAACAGTGGAAGGGATATTTTTAAAAGTGCAAAGAAAAAGATGTGAAACACGTAGAAACTAGATTGCCATGCTGATATGAAACTGGCATTGTACCCCAGATTGGACTCGAACCCTTTGTGTAACACAATAATGACAATAAAAGCAGTTAGTATAGTAAGATGGAGGAAAGCATTTAAAAGAGCAGAGAAAAGAATTTGAAATATACAAAAATTGCATTCCCAAGCTGATATGCATCTGGAATATTACAGTGGGTGAATATGTACTGTCTGTATCTGGTTCATTTTACTAAGACGTTGTAAAGGCCCTAAATCACCTTACAAAACACAGTTAGCAGCGGATGGTTTCGATCCATCAAACTTTGGGTTATGGGCCCATCACACTTCCGTTGCGCCATTCTGTTTTCAACCACTCTGCTTTTAACCACCCCAGATGGGACTCGAACCCACAATCCCTGGCTTAGGAGGCCAGTGCCCTATCCATTAGGCCACTGGGGCATCACAAACACCTTTACTCATCAGTTCTTCCAACAAACAGATGCTTCCTATACAGAGCATAATGTGAGACATGCCATGTTGGCTTTGGGTAACACAATAATGGCCCCAAATGCAGTAGATATAGTGAGTAGAAGGGACATTTTTAAAAGTGCAAAGAAAAAGATGTGAAACACGTAGAAACTAGTTTCCAATGCTGATATGAAACTGGCATTGTACCCCAGATTGGACTCGAACCCTTTGGGTAACACAATAATGACAATAAAAGCAGTTAGTATAGTAAGATGGAAGAAACCATTTAAAAGAGCAGAGAAAGGGGAGAGGGAAAAGAACAGAGCAACAAAAAGCAACAACAAATCATTGGGCAGATTGGTAGGACCAGTAGCTTCACGCTGGAAGACACACAGCTTCAAAGCCGGGGGACACCTGCAGAAAGGGACGAGAGAAGGGGACAGAGGAGGACAAAGACAACTACGGGAGAAAACACACAGAGTTAATGACATACAGTGGTGACAATTGCGGGATGAGAGGAGAGGAGAGATGGTCAAGAGGAGGAAAGGAGCTCAGTGCATTGGGGGGTGGGTCCCCCAGCAGTCTAAGCCTATGGCAGCATAACTATAACTAACAATATGCTTTATTAAAAAGGAAGGTTTTAAGCCTAGACTTAAAAGTAGAGAGGGTGTCTGCTTCCCGAATCTGAACTGGGAGCTGGTTCCACAAGAGAGGAGCTTGATAGCTAAAGGCTCTACCTCCTATTCTACTTTTGGAAATTCTGGGAACCACAAGTAGGCCTGCATTCTGAGAGCGAAGTGGTCTACTGGGATGATATGGTGCTATGACGTCTTCTAAATATGATGGAGCCTGACCATTCAGAGCTTTATATGTAAGAAGCAGGGTTTTAAATTCTATTCTACATTTAATTGGAAGCCAATGGAGAGAAGCTAGTGAAGGTGAAATATGATCTCTCTTGCTAGTTCCAGTCAGCACTCTTGCTGCAGCATTTTGGATTAATTGCAGGCTCTTTAGGGAGTTACTGGGGCATCCTGAAAGTAGGGAATTACAGTAGTCCAACCTAGAGGTAACAAATGCATGGACCAGTTTTTCGGCATCACTTTGAGACAGGATGCTCCTAATTTTGGCAATGTTCCGTAGGTGGAAGAAGGCTGTTCTAGAGATTTGTTTTTAATGTGAGTTAAAGGACAGATCCTGATCAAACATAACTCCAAGGTTCCTTGCAGTAGTACTGGAGGCCAGGCTTATGCCATCTAGTGTAACAATATGGTTGGACATCATATCTCTGAGATTTTTGGGCCCAAATACTATGACTTCAGTTTTGTCTGAGTTTAAAAGTAAAAAATTGTGGGACATCCAGGCCTTTATGTCTTGTAGGCATGCTTGAAGCTTTATTAACTGATTATTTTCATCTGGTTCCATAGATAAATATAGCTGGGTATCATCAGCATAACAGTGGAAGGGATATTTTTAAAAGTGCAAAGAAAAAGATGTGAAACACGTAGAAACTAGATTGCCATGCTGATATGAAACTGGCATTGTACCCCAGATTGGACTCGAACCCTTTGTGTAACACAATAATGACAATAAAAGCAGTTAGTATAGTAAGATGGAGGAAAGCATTTAAAAGAGCAGAGAAAAGAATGTGAAATATACAAAAATTGCATTCCCAAGCTGATATGCATCTGGAATATTACAGTAGGTGAATATGTACTGTCTGTATCTGGTTCATTTTACTAAGACGTTGTAAAGGCCCTAAATCACCTTACAAAACACAGTTAGCAGCGGATGGTTTCGATCCATCAAACTTTGGGTTATGGGCCCATCACACTTCCGTTGCACCATTCTGTTTTCAACCACGCCAGATTGGACTCTAACCCTTTGGGTAACATAATAATGACAATTAAAGCAGTTAGTAAAGTAAGATGGAGGAAAGCATTTAAAAGAGCAGAGAAAGGAATGTGAAATATACAAAAATTGCATTCCCAAGCTGATATGCATCTGGAATATTACAGTAGGTGAATATGTACTGTCTGTATCTGGTTCATTTTACTAAGACGTTGTAAAGGCCCTAAATCACCTTACAAAACACAGTTAGCAGCGGATGGTTTCGATCCATCAAACTTTGGGTTATGGGCCCATCACACTTCCGTTGCGCCATTCTGTTTTCAACCACTCTGCTTTTAACCACCCCAGATGGGACTCGAACCCACAATCCCTGGCTTAGGAGGCCAGTGCCCTATCCATTAGGCCACTGGGGCATCACAAACACCTTTACTCATCAGTTCTTCCAACAAACAGATGCTTCCTATACAGAGCATAATGTGAGACATGCCATGTTGGCTTTGGGTAACACAATAATGGCCCCAAATGCAGTAGATATAGTGAGTAGAAGGGACATTTTTAAAAGTGCAAAGAAAAAGATGTGAAACACGTAGAAACTAGTTTCCAATGCTGATATGAAACTGGCATTGTACCCCAGATTGGACTCGAACCCTTTGGGTAACACAATAATGACAATAAAAGCAGTTAGTATAGTAAGATGGAAGAAACCATTTAAAAGAGCAGAGAAAGGGGAGAGGGAAAAGAACAGAGCAACAAAAAGCAACAACAAATCATTGGGCAGATTGGTAGGACCAGTAGCTTCACGCTGGAAGACACACAGCTTCAAAGCCGGGGGACACCTGCAGAAAGGGACGAGAGAAGGGGACAGAGGAGGACAAAGACAACTACGGGAGAAAACACACAGAGTTAATGACATACAGTGGTGACAATTGCGGGATGAGAGGAGAGGAGAGATGGTCAAGAGGAGGAAAGGAGCTCAGTGCATTGGGGGGTGGGTCCCCCAGCAGTCTAAGCCTATGGCAGCATAACTATAACTAACAATATGCTTTATTAAAAAGGAAGGTTTTAAGCCTAGACTTAAAAGTAGAGAGGGTGTCTGCTTCCCGAATCTGAACTGGGAGCTGGTTCCACAAGAGAGGAGCTTGATAGCTAAAGGCTCTACCTCCTATTCTACTTTTGGAAATTCTGGGAACCACAAGTAGGCCTGCATTCTGAGAGCGAAGTGGTCTACTGGGATGATATGGTGCTATGACGTCTTCTAAATATGATGGAGCCTGACCATTCAGAGCTTTATATGTAAGAAGCAGGGTTTTAAATTCTATTCTACATTTAATTGGAAGCCAATGGAGAGAAGCTAGTGAAGGTGAAATATGATCTCTCTTGCTAGTTCCAGTCAGCACTCTTGCTGCAGCATTTTGGATTAATTGCAGGCTCTTTAGGGAGTTACTGGGGCATCCTGAAAGTAGGGAATTACAGTAGTCCAACCTAGAGGTAACAAATGCATGGACCAGTTTTTCGGCATCACTTTGAGACAGGATGCTCCTAATTTTGGCAATGTTCCGTAGGTGGAAGAAGGCTGTTCTAGAGATTTGTTTTTAATGTGAGTTAAAGGACAGATCCTGATCAAACATAACTCCAAGGTTCCTTGCAGTAGTACTGGAGGCCAGGCTTATGCCATCTAGTGTAACAATATGGTTGGACATCATATCTCTGAGATTTTTGGGCCCAAATACTATGACTTCAGTTTTGTCTGAGTTTAAAAGTAAAAAATTGTGGGACATCCAGGCCTTTATGTCTTGTAGGCATGCTTGAAGCTTTATTAACTGATTATTTTCATCTGGTTCCATAGATAAATATAGCTGGGTATCATCAGCATAACAGTGGAAGGGATATTTTTAAAAGTGCAAAGAAAAAGATGTGAAACACGTAGAAACTAGATTGCCATGCTGATATGAAACTGGCATTGTACCCCAGATTGGACTCGAACCCTTTGTGTAACACAATAATGACAATAAAAGCAGTTAGTATAGTAAGATGGAGGAAAGCATTTAAAAGAGCAGAGAAAAGAATGTGAAATATACAAAAATTGCATTCCCAAGCTGATATGCATCTGGAATATTACAGTAGGTGAATATGTACTGTCTGTATCTGGTTCATTTTACTAAGACGTTGTAAAGGCCCTAAATCACCTTACAAAACACAGTTAGCAGCGGATGGTTTCGATCCATCAAACTTTGGGTTATGGGCCCATCACACTTCCGTTGCACCATTCTGTTTTCAACCACGCCAGATTGGACTCTAACCCTTTGGGTAACATAATAATGACAATTAAAGCAGTTAGTAAAGTAAGATGGAGGAAAGCATTTAAAAGAGCAGAGAAAGGAATGTGAAATATACAAAAATTGCATTCCCAAGATGATATGCATCTGGAATTGTACAGTAGGTGAATATGTACTTTCTGTATCTGGTTTACTTTACTAAAAGGTTGTAAAGGCCCTAAGTCAGCTTACAAAACACAGTTAGCAAAGGATGGTTTCAATCCATCGACCTCTGGGTTATGGGCCCAGCACGCTTCCGCTGCGCCACTCTGCTGTCAACCACCCCAGATGGGACTACGAACCTACAATCCCTGGCTTAGGAGGCCAGTGCCTTATCCATTAGGCCGCTGGGGCATCACAAACACCTTTACTCATCAGTTCTTCCAACAGTTGCTTCCTAAACAGAGCATAATGTGAGACATGCCATGTTGGCTTTGGGTAACACAATAATGGCCCCAAATGCAGTAGATATAGTGAGTAGAAGGGAAATTTTTAAAAGTGCAAAGAAAAAGATGTGAAACATGTAGAAACTAGATTGCTATGCTGATATGAAACTGGCATTGTACCCCAGATTTGACCCGAACCCTTTGGGTAACACAATAATGACAATAAAAGCAGTTAGTATAGTAAGATGGAGGAAAGCATTTAAAAGAGCAGAGAAAGGAATGTGAAATATACAAAAATTGCATTCCCAAGATGATATGCATCTGGAATTGTACAGTAGGTGAATATGTACTTTCTGTATCTGGTTCACTTTACTAAAAGGTTGTAATGGCCCTAAGTCAGCTTACAAAACACAGTTAGCAGAGGATGGTTTCGATCCATCGACCTCTGGGTTATGGGCCCAGCACGCTTCCGCTGCGCCACTCTGCTTTCAACCACTCTGCTGTTAACCACCCCAGTTGGGACTCGAACCCACAATTCCTGGCTTAGGAGGCCAGTGCATTATCAATTAGGCCACTGGGGCATCACCAACACCTTTACTCATCAGTTCTTCCACCAAACAGTTGCTTCCTATACAGAGCATAATGTGAGACATGCCATGTTGTCTTTGGGTAACACAATAATGGCCCCAAATGCAGTAGATATAGTGAGTTCAATTCAATTCAACTTTATTTATATAGTGCCAATTCACAACAAAGTCATCTCAGGGCACTTTACAGAATAAAGTCAAGATTATAAAGATATATAAAGAGAACCCAACAATTCCCCCTGGAGCAAGCCATAGGCAACAGTGGAGAGGAAAAACTCCCTTTAACGGAAGAAACCTCCAGCAGAACCAGGCTCAGGGTGGACGGCCATCTGCCTCGACCGGTAGGGGTGAGTGGAAAGGGGAGAGGGAAAAGAACAGAGCAACAAAAAGCAACAACAAAACATTGGGCAGATTGGTAGGACCAGTAGCTTCACGCTGGAAGACACACAGCTTCAAAGCCGGGGGACACCTGCAGAAAGGGACGAGAGAAGGGGACAGAGGAGGACAAAGACAACTACGGGAGAAAACACACAGAGTTAATGACATACAGTGGTGACAATTGCGGGATGAGAGGAGAGGAGAGATGGTCAAGAGGAGGAAAGGAGCTCAGTGCATTGGGGGGTGGGTCCCCCAGCAGTCTAAGCCTATGGCAGCATAACTATAACTAACAATATGCTTTATTAAAAAGGAAGGTTTTAAGCCTAGACTTAAAAGTAGAGAGGCTGAACCGAGTCCGAACTGGGAGCTGGTTCCACAAGAGAGGAGCTTGATAGCTAAAGGCTCTACCTCCCATTCTACTTTTGGAAATTCTGGGAACCACAAGTAGGCCTGCATTCTGAGAGCGAAGTGGTCTACTGGGATGATATGGTGCTATAAGGTCTTCTAAATATGATGGAGCCTGACCATTCAGAGCTTTATATGTAAGAAGCAGGGTTTTAAATTCTATTCTACATTTAATTGGAAGCCAATGGAGAGAAGCTAGTGAAGGTGAAATATGATCTCTCTTGCTAGTTCCAGTCAGCACTCTTGCTGCAGCATTTTGGATTAATTGCAGGCTCTTTAGGGAGATACTGGGGCATACTGAAAGTAGGGAATTACAGTAGTCCAACCTAGAGGTAACAAATGCATGGACCAGTTTTTCGGCATCACTTTGAGACAGGATGCTCCTAATTTTGGCAATGTTCCGTAGGTGGAAGAAGGCTGTTCTAGAGATTTGTTTTATATATGAGTTAAAGGATAGATCCTGATCAAACATAACTCCAAGGTTCCTTGCAGTAGTACTGGAGGCCAGGCTTATGCCATCTAGTGTAACAATATGGTTTGACATCATATCTCTGAGATTTTTGGGCCCAAATACTATGACTTCAGTTTTGTCTGAGTTTAAAAGTAAAAAATTGTGGGACATCCAGGCCTTTATGTCTTGTAGGCATGCTTGAAGCTTTATTAACTGATTATTTTCATCTGGTTCCATAGATAAATATAGCTGGGTATCATCAGCAGAACAGTGGAAGGGATATTTTTAAAAGTGCAAAGAAAAAGATGTGAAACACGTAGAAACTAGATTGCCATGCTGATATGAAACTGGCATTGTACCCCGGATTGGACTCGAACCCTTTGTGTAATACAATAATGACAATAAAAGCAGTTAGTATAGTAAGATGGAGGAAAGCATTTAAAAGAGCAGAGAAAAGAATGTGAAATATACAAAAATTGCATTCCCAAGATGATATGCATGTGGAATTGTACAGTAGATGAATATGTACTGTCTGTATCTGGTTCATTTTACTAAGACGTTGTAAAGGCCCTAAATCACCTTACAAAACACAGTTAGCAGAGGATGGTTTCGATCCATCGAACTTTGGGTTATGGGCCCAGAACACTTCCGTTGCGCCATTCATTTTTCAACCACTCTGCTTTTAACCACCCCAGATGGGACTTGAATTCACAATCCCTGGCTTAGGAGGCCAGTGCCTTATCCATTAGGCCACTGGGGCATCACAAACACCTTTACTCATCAGTTCTTCCAACAAACAGATGCTTCCTATACAGAGCATGATGTGAGACATGCCATGTTGGCTTTGGGTAACACAATAATGGCCCCAAATGCAGTAGATATAGTGAGTAGAAGGGAAATTTTTAAAAGTGCAAAGAAAAAGATGTGAAACACGTAGAAACTAGATTGCTATGCTGATATGAAACTGGCATTGTACCCCAGATTTGACCCGAACACTTTGGGTAACACAATAATGACAATAAAAGCAGTTAGTATAGTAAGATGGAGGAAAGCATTTAAAAGAGCAGAGAAAGGAATTTGAAATATACAAAAATTGCATTCCCAAGATGATATGCATCTGGAATTGTACAGTAGGTGAATATGTACTTTCTGTATCTGGTTCACTTTACTAAAAGGTTGTAAAGGCCCTAAGTCAGCTTACAAAACACAGTTAGCAAAGGATGGTTTCGATCCATTGACCTCTGGGTTATGGGCCCATCACACTTCGGCTGCGCCACTCTGCTTTCAACCATGCCAGATTGGACTCTAACCATTTGGATAACATAATAATGACAATAAAAGCAGTTAGTATAGTAAGATGGAGGAAAGCATTTGAAAGAGCAGAGAAAAGAATGTGAAATATACAAAAATTGCATTCCCAAGCTGATATGCATCTGGAATTGTATAGTAGGTGAATATATATTTTCTGTATCTGGTTCACTTTACTAAAAGGTTGTAAAGGGTCCCCCAGCAGTCTAAGCCTATGGCAGCATAACTATAACTAACAATATGCTTTATTAAAAAGGAAGGTTTTAAGCCTAGACTTAAAAGTAGAGAGGCTGTCTGCTTCCCGAATCTGAACTGGGAGCTGGTTCCACAAGAGAGGAGCTTGATAGCTAAAGGCTCTACCTCCCATTCTACTTTTGGAAATTCTGGGAACCACAAGTAGGCCTGCATTCTGAGAGCGAAGTGGTCTACTGGGATGATATGGTGCTATGAGGTCTTCTAAATATGATGGAGCCTGACCATTCAGAGCTTTATATGTAAGAAGCAGGGTTTTAAATTCTATTCTACATTTAATTGGAAGCCAATGGAGAGAAGCTAGTGAAGGTGAAATATGATCTCTCTTGCTAGTTCCAGTCAGCGCTCTTGCTGCAGCATTTTGGATTAATTGCAGGCTCTTTAGGGAGTTACTGGGGCATCCTGAAAGTAGGGAATTACAGTAGTCCAACCTAGAGGTAACAAATGCATGGACCAGTTTTTCGGCATCACTTTGAGACAGGATGCTCCTAATTTTGGCAATGTTCCGTAGGTGGAAGAAGGCTGTTCTAGAGATTTGTTTTTAATGTGAGTTAAAGGACAGATCCTGATCAAACATAACTCCAAGGTTCCTTGCAGTAGTACTGGAGGCCAGGCTTATGCCATCTAGTTTAACAATATGGTTGGACATCATATCTCTGAGATTTTTGGGCCCAAATACTATGACTTCAGTTTTGTCTGAGTTTAAAAGTAAAAAATTGTGGGACATCCAGGCCTTTATGTCTTGTAGGCATGCTTGAAGCTTTATTAACTGATTATTTTCATCTGGTTCCATAGATAAATATAGCTGGG
>NW_027125272.1:30000-60000 GCF_033026475.1 Channa argus | reverse complement strand
AATAAAGTCAAGATTAAAAAGATATATAAATAGAACCCAACAATTCCCCCTGGAGCAAGCCATAGGCAACAGTGGAGAGGAAAAACTCCCTTTAACGGAAGAAACCTCCAGCAGAACCAGGCTCAGGGTGGACGGCCATCTGCCTCGACCGGTAGGGGTGAGTGGAAAGGGGAGAGGGAAAAGAACAGAGCAACAAAAAGCAACAACAAAACTTGGGCAGATTGGTAGGACCAGTAGCTTCACGCTGGAAGACACACAGCTTCAAAGCCGGGGGACACCTGCAGAAAGGGACAGAGAGAAGGGGACAGAGGAGGACAAAGACAACTACGGGAGAGAACACACAGAGTTAATGACATACAGTGGTGACAATTGCGGGATGAGAGGAGAGGAGAGATGGTCAAGAGGAGGAAAGGAGCTCAGTGCATTGGGGGGTGGGTCCCCCAGCAGTCTAAGCCTATGGCAGCATAACTATAAATAACAATATGCTTTATTAAAAAGGAAGGTTTTAAGCCTAGACTTAAAAGTAGAGAGGCTGTCTGCTTCCCGAATCTGAACTGGGAGCTGGTTCCACAAGAGAGGAGCTTGATAGCTAAAGGCTCTACCTCCCATTCTACTTTTGGAAATTCTGGGAACCACAAGTAGGCCTGCATTCTGAGAGCGAAGTGGTCTACTGGGATGATATGGTGCTATGAGGTCTTCTAAATATGATGGAGCCTGACCATTCAGAGCTTTATATGTAAGAAGCAGGGTTTTAAATTCTATTCTACATTTAATTGGAAGCCAATGGAGAGAAGCTAGTGAAGGTGAAATATGATCTCTCTTGCTAGTTCCAGTCAGCACTCTTGCTGCAGCATTTTGGATTAATTGCAGGCTCTTTAGGGAGTTACTGGGGCATCCTGAAAGTAGGGAATTACAGTAGTCCAACCTAGAGGTAACAAATGCATGGACCAGTTTTTCGGCATCACTTTGAGACAGGATGCTCCTAATTTTGGCAATGTTCCGTAGGTGGAAGAAGGCTGTTCTAGAGATTTGTTTTTAATGTGAGTTAAAGGACAGATCCTGATCAAACATAACTCCAAGGTTCCTTGCAGTAGTACTGGAGGCCAGGCTTATGCCATCTAGTTTAACAATATGGTTGGACATCATATCTCTGAGATTTTTGGGCCCAAATACTATGACTTCAGTTTTGTCTGAGTTTAAAAGTAAAAAATTGTGGGACATCCAGGCCTTTATGTCTTGTAGGCATGCTTGAAGCTTTATTAACTGATTATTTTCATCTGGTTCCATAGATAAATATAGCTGGGTATCATCAGCATAACAGTGGAAGGGATATTTTTAAAAGTGCAAAGAAAAAGATGTGAAACACGTAGAAACTAGATTGCCATGCTGATATGAAACTGGCATTGTACCCCAGATTGGACTCGAACCCTTTGTGTAACACAATAATGACAATAAAAGCAGTTAGTATAGTAAGATGGAGGAAAGCATTTAAAAGAGCAGAGAAAAGAATGTGAAATATACAAAAATTGCATTCCCAAGCTGATATGCATCTGGAATATTACAGTAGGTGAATATGTACTGTCTGTATCTGGTTCATTTTACTAAGACGTTGTAAAGGCCCTAAATCACCTTACAAAACACAGTTAGCAGCGGATGGTTTCGATCCATCAAACTTTGGGTTATGGGCCCATCACACTTCCGTTGCGCCATTCTGTTTTCAACCACTCTGCTTTTAACCACCCCAGATGGGACTTGAACCCACAATCCCTGGCTTAGGAGGCCAGTGCCCTATCCATTAGGCCACTGGGGCATCACAAACACCTTTACTCATCAGTTCTTCCAACAAACAGATGCTTCCTATACAGAGCATAATGTGAGACATGCCATGTTGGCTTTGGGTAACACAATAATGGCCCCAAATGCAGTAGATATAGTGAGTAGAAGGGACATTTTTAAAAGTGCAAAGAAAAAGATGTGAAACACGTAGAAACTAGTTTCCAATGCTGATATGAAACTGGCATTGTACCCCAGATTGGACTCGAACCCTTTGGGTAACACAATAATGACAATAAAAGCAGTTAGTATAGTAAGATGGAAGAAACCATTTAAAAGAGCAGAGAAAGGAATTTGAAATATACAAAATTTGCATTCCCAAGATGATATGCATCTGGAATTGTACAGTAGGTGAATATGTACTTTCTGTATCTGGTTCACTTTACTAAAAGGTTGTAAAGGCCCTAAGTCAGCTTACAAAACACAGTTAGCAGAGGATGGTTTCGAGCCATCGACCTCTGCTTAATGGGCCCATCACACTTCCGCTGCGCAACTCTGCTTTCAACCACGCCAGATTGGACTCTAACCCTTTGGGTAACATAATAATGACAATTAAAGCAGTTAGTAAAGTAAGATGGAGGAAAGCATTTAAAAGAGCAGAGAAAGGAATGTGAAATATACAAAAATTGCATTCCCAAGATGATATGCATCTGGAATTGTACAGTAGGTGAATATGTACTTTCTGTATCTGGTTTACTTTACTAAAAGGTTGTAAAGGCCCTAAGTCAGCTTACAAAACACAGTTAGCAAAGGATGGTTTCAATCCATCGACCTCTGGGTTATGGGCCCAGCACGCTTCCGCTGCGCCACTCTGCTGTCAACCACCCCAGGTGGGACTCGTACCCTTTGGGTAACACAATAATGACAATAAAAGCAGTTAGTATAGTAAGATGGAGGAAAGCATTTGAAAGAGCAGAGAAAAGAATGTGAAATATACAAAAATTGCATTCCCAAGCTGATATGCATCTGGAATTGTACAGTAGATGAATATGTACTGTCTGTATATGGTTCACTTTAGTAAGACGTTGTAAAGGCCCTAAATCACCTTACAAAACACAATTAGCAGAGGATGGTTTCGATCCATCGACCTCTGGGTTATGGGCCCGGCACGCTTCCGCTGCGCCACTCTGCTTTGAACCACACCAGATTGGACTCGAACCCTTTGGGTTATACAATAATGACAATAAAAGCAGTTACTATAGTAAGATGGAGGAAAGCATTTGAAAGAGCAGAGAAAAGAATGTGAAATATACAATAATTGCATTCCCAAGCTGATATGCATCTGGAATTGTATAGTAGGTGAATATATATTTTCTGTATCTGGTTCACTTTACTAAAAGGTTGTAAAGGCCTTAAGTCAGCTTACAAAACACAGTTAGCAGAAGATGGTTTCGATCCATCGACCTCTGGGTTATGGGCCCAGCACGCACAATAAAAGCAGTTAGTATAGTAAGATGGAGGAAAGCATTTAAAAGAGCAGAGAAAGGAATGTGAAATATACAAAAATTGCATTCCCAAGATGATATGCATCTGGAATTGTACAGTAGGTGAATATGTACTTTCTGTATCTGGTTCACTTTACTAAAAGGTTTTAATGGCCCTAAGTCAGCTTATAAAACACAGTTAGCAGAGGATGGTTTCGATCCATCGACCTCTGGGTTATGGGCCCAGCACGCTTCCGCTGCGCCACTCTGCTGTTAACCACCCCAGATGGGACTCGAACCCACAATCCCTGGCTTAGGAGGCCAGTGCATTATCCATTAGGCCACTGGGGCATCACAAACACCTTTACTCATCAGTTCTTCCACCAAACAGTTGCTTCCTATACAGAGCATAATGTGAGACATGCCATGTTGGCTTTGGGTAACACAATAATGGCCCCAAATGCAGTAGATATAGTAAGTTCAATTCAATTCAACTTTATTTATATAGTGCCAATTCACAACAAAGTCATCTCAGGGCACTTTACAGAATAAAGTCAAGATTAAAAAGATATATAAATAGAACCCAACAATTCCCCCTGGAGCAAGCCATAGGCAACAGTGGAGAGGAAAAACTCCCTTTAACGGAAGAAACCTCCAGCAGAACCAGGCTCAGGGTGGACGGCCATCTGCCTCGACCGGTAGGGGTGAGTGGAAAGGGGAGAGGGAAAAGAACAGAGCAACAAAAAGCAACAACAAAACTTGGGCAGATTGGTAGGACCAGTAGCTTCACGCTGGAAGACACACAGCTTCAAAGCCGGGGGACACCTGCAGAAAGGGACAGAGAGAAGGGGACAGAGGAGGACAAAGACAACTACGGGAGAGAACACACAGAGTTAATGACATACAGTGGTGACAATTGCGGGATGAGAGGAGAGGAGAGATGGTCAAGAGGAGGAAAGGAGCTCAGTGCATTGGGGGGTGGGTCCCCCAGCAGTCTAAGCCTATGGCAGCATAACTATAACTAACAATATGCTTTATTAAAAAGGAAGGTTTTAAGCCTAGACTTAAAAGTAGAGAGGGTGTCTGCTTCCCGAATCTGAACTGGGAGCTGGTTCCACAAGAGAGGAGCTTGATAGCTAAAGGCTCTACCTCCCATTCTACTTTTGGAAATTCTGGGAACCACAAGTAGGCCTGCATTCTGAGAGCGAAGTGGTCTACTGGGATGATATGGTGCTATGAGGTCTTCTAAATATGATGGAGCCTGACCATTCAGAGCTTTATATGTAAGAAGCAGGGTTTTAAATTCTATTCTACATTTAATTGGAAGCCAATGGAGAGAAGCTAGTGAAGGTGAAATATGATCTCTCTTGCTAGTTCCAGTCAGCACTCTTGCTGCAGCATTTTGGATTAATTGCAGGCTCTTTAGGGAGTTACTGGGGCATCCTGAAAGTAGGGAATTACAGTAGTCCAACCTAGAGGTAACAAATGCATGGACCAGTTTTTCGGCATCACTTTGAGACAGGATGCTCCTAATTTTGGCAATGTTCCGTAGGTGGAAGAAGGCTGTTCTAGAGATTTGTTTTTAATGTGAGTTAAAGGACAGATCCTGATCAAACATAACTCCAAGGTTCCTTGCAGTAGTACTGGAGGCCAGGCTTATGCCATCTAGTGTAACAATATGGTTGGACATCATATCTCTGAGATTTTTGGGCCCAAATACTATGACTTCAGTTTTGTCTGAGTTTAAAAGTAAAAAATTGTGGGACATCCAGGCCTTTATGTCTTGTAGGCATGCTTGAAGCTTTATTAACTGATTATTTTCATCTGGTTCCATAGATAAATATAGCTGGGTATCATCAGCATAACAGTGGAAGGGATATTTTTAAAAGTGCAAAGAAAAAGATGTGAAACACGTAGAAACTAGATTGCCATGCTGATATGAAACTGGCATTGTACCCCAGATTGGACTCGAACCCTTTGTGTAACACAATAATGACAATAAAAGCAGTTAGTATAGTAAGATGGAGGAAAGCATTTAAAAGAGCAGAGAAAAGAATGTGAAATATACAAAAATTGCATTCCCAAGCTGATATGCATCTGGAATATTACAGTAGGTGAATATGTACTGTCTGTATCTGGTTCATTTTACTAAGACGTTGTAAAGGCCCTAAATCACCTTACAAAACACAGTTAGCAGCGGATGGTTTCGATCCATCAAACTTTGGGTTATGGGCCCATCACACTTCCGTTGCGCCATTCTGTTTTCAACCACTCTGCTTTTAACCACCCCAGATGGGACTGGAACCCACAATCCCTGGCTTAGGAGGCCAGTGCCCTATCCATTAGGCCACTGGGGCATCACAAACACCTTTACTCATCAGTTCTTCCAACAAACAGATGCTTCCTATACAGAGCATAATGTGAGACATGCCATGTTGGCTTTGGGTAACACAATAATGGCCCCAAATGCAGTAGATATAGTGAGTAGAAGGGACATTTTTAAAAGTGCAAAGAAAAAGATGTGAAACACGTAGAAACTAGTTTCCAATGCTGATATGAAACTGGCATTGTACCCCAGATTGGACTCGAACCCTTTGGGTAACACAATAATGACAATAAAAGCAGTTAGTATAGTAAGATGGAAGAAACCATTTAAAAGAGCAGAGAAAGGAATTTGAAATATACAAAATTTGCATTCCCAAGATGATATGCATCTGGAATTGTACAGTAGGTGAATATGTACTTTCTGTATCTGGTTCACTTTACTAAAAGGTTGTAAAGGCCCTAAGTCAGCTTACAAAACACAGTTAGCAGAGGATGGTTTCAATCCATCGACCTCTGGGTTATGGGCCCAGCACGCTTCCGCTGCGCCACTCTGCTGTCAACTACTCCAGGTGGGACTCGTACCCTTTGGGTAACACAATAATGACAATAAAAGCAGTTAGTATAGTAAGATGGAGGAAAGCATTTGAAAGAGCAGAGAAATAAATGTGAAATATACAAAAATTGCATTCCCAAGCTGATATGCATCTGGAATTGTACAGTAGATGAATATGTACTGTCTGTATATGGTTCACTTTAGTAAGACGTTGTAAAGGCCCTAAATCACCTTACAAAACACAATTAGCAGAGGATGGTTTCGATCCATCGACCTCTGGGTTATGGGCCCGGCACGCTTCCGCTGCGCCACTCTGCTTTGAACCACACCAGATTGGACTCGAACCCTTTGGGTTATATAATAATGACAATAAAAGCAGTTACTATAGTAAGATGGAGGAAAGCATTTGAAAGAGCAGAGAAAAGAATGTGAAATATACAATAATTGCATTCCCAAGCTGATATGCATCTGGAATTGTATAGTAGGTGAATATATATTTTGTGTATCTGGTTCACTTTATTAAAAGGTTGCAAAGGCCTTAAGTCAGCTTACAAAACACAGTTAGCAGAAGATGGTTTCGATCCATCGACCTCTGGGTTATGGGCCCAGCACGCACAATAAAAGCAGTTAGTATAGTAAGATGGAGGAAAGCATTTAAAAGAGCAGAGAAAGGAATGTGAAATATACAAAAATTGCATTCCCAACATGATATGCATCTGGAATTGTACAGTAGGTGAATATGTACTTTCTGTATCTGGTTCACTTTACTAAAAGGTTTTAATGGCCCTAAGTCAGCTTACAAAACACAGTTAGCAGAGGATGGTTTCGATCCATCGACCTCTGGGTTATGGGCCCAGCACGCTTCCGCTGCGCCACTCTGCTGTTAACCACCCCAGATGGGACTCGAACCCACAATCCCTGGCTTAGGAGGCCAATGCATTATCCATTAGGCCACTGGGGCATCACAAACACCTTTACTCATCAGTTCTTCCACCAAACAGTTGCTTCCTATACAGAGCATAATGTGAGACATGCCATGTTGGCTTTGGGTAACACAATAATGGCCCCAAATGCAGTAGATATAGTGAGTAGAAGGGAAATTTTTAAAAGTGCAAAGAAAAAGATGTGAAACACGTATAAACTAGTTTCCAATGCTGATATGAAACTGGCATTGTACCCCAGATTGGACTCAAACCCTTTGGGTAACACAATAATGACAATAAAAGCAGTTAGTATAGTAAGATGGAGGAAACCATTTAAAAAAGGAGAGAAAGGAATTTGAAATATACAAAAATTGCATTCCCAAGATGATATGCATCTGAAATTGTACAGTAGGTGAATATGTACTTTCTGTATCTGGTTCACTTTACTAAAAGGTTGTAAAGGCCCTAAGTCAGCTTACAAAACACAGTTAGCAGAGGATGGTTTCGATCCATCGACCTCTGGGTTATGGGCCCAGCACGCTTCCGCTGCGCCACTCTGCTGTTAACCACCCCAGATGGGACTCGAACCCACAATCCCTGGCTTAGGAGGCCAGTGCATTATCCATTAGGCCACTGGGGCATCACAAACACCTTTACTCATCAGTTCTTCCACCAAACAGTTGCTTCCTATACAGAGCATAATGTGAGACATGCCATGTTGGCTTTGGGTAACACAATAATGGCCCCAAATGCAGTAGATATAGTGAGTAGAAGGGAAATTTTTAAAAGTGCAAAGAAAAAGATGTGAAACACGTATAAACTAGTTTCCAATGCTGATATGAAACTGGCATTGTACCCCAGATTGGACTCGAACCCTTTGGGTAACACAATAATGACAATAAAAGCAGTTAGTATAGTAAGATGGAGGAAACCATTTAAAAAAGGAGAGAAAGGAATTTGAAATATACAAAAATTGCATTCCCAAGATGATATGCATCTGAAATTGTACAGTAGGTGAATATGTACTTTCTGTATCTGGTTCACTTTACTAAAAGGTTGTAAAGGCCCTAAGTCAGCTTACAAAACACAGTTAGCAAAGGATGGTTTTGATCCACTGACCTCTGGGTTATGGGCCCATCACACTTCGGCTGTGCCACTCTACTTTCAACCACACTAGATTGGACTCTAACCATTTGGATAACATAATAATGACAATAAAAGCAGTTAGTATAGTAAGATGGAGGAAAGCATTTGAAAGAGCAGAGAAAAGAATGTGAAATATACAAAAATTGCATTCCCAAGCTGATATGCATCTGGAATTGTACAGTAGGTGAATATGTACATTCTGTATCTGGTTCACTTTACTAAAAAGTTGTAAAGGCCCTAAGTCAGCTTACAAAACACAGTTAGCAGAGGATGGTTTCAATCCATCGACCTCTGGGTTATGGGCCCAGCACACTTCCGCTGCGCCACTATGCTGTCAACCACCCCAGATGGGACTTGAACCCACAATCCCTGGCTCAGGAGGCCAGTGCCTTATCCATTAGGCCACTGGGGCATCTCAAACACCTTTACTCATCAGTTCTTCCACCAAACAGTTGCTTCCTATACAGAGCATAATGTGAGACATGCCATGTTGGCTTTGGGTAACACAATAATGGCCCGAAATGCAGTAGATATAGTGAGTAGAAGGGAAATTTTTAAAAGTGCAAAGAAAAAGATGTGAAACACGTAGAAACTAGATTGCCATGCTGATATGAAACTGGCATTGTACCCCAGATTGGACTCGAACCCTTTGGGTAGCACAATAATGACAATAAAAGCAGTTAGTATAGTAAGATGGAGGAAAGCATTTGAAAGAGCAGAGAAAAGAATGTGAAATATACAATAATTGCATTCTCAAGCTGATATGCATCTGGAATTGTATAGTAAGTGAATATGTACTTTCTGTATCTGGTTCACTTTACTAAGAGGTTGTAAAGGCCCTAAGTCAGCTTACAAAACACAGTTAGCAGAGGATGGTTTCGAGCCATCGACCTCTGGGTTATGGGCCCAGCACGCTTCCGCTGCACCACTCTGCTGTCAACCACCCCAGATGGTACTTGAACCCTTTGGGTAACACAATAATGACAATAAAAGCAGTTAGTATAGTAAGATGGAGGAAAGCATTTGAAAGAGCAGAGAAAAGAATGTGAAATATACAAAAATTGCATTCCCAAGCTGATATGTATCTGAAATTGTACAGTAGGTGAATATGTACTTTCTGTATCTGGTTCACTTTACTAAAAGGTTGTAAAGGCCCTAAGTCAGCTTATAAAACACAGTTAGCAGAGGATGGTTTCGATCCATCGACCTCTGGGTTATGGGCCCTGCACGCTTCCGCTGCGCCACTCTGCTTTGAACCACACCAGATTGGACTCGAACCCTTTGGGTAATACAACTGCTCATACTGAACCAAAACCCAAAACTTTCAAATGTGGATTATTAAATATCAGATCTCTCTCTTCTAAATCTTTGTTAGTAAATGACTTGATAAATGATCATCAAATTGGTTTATTTTGTCTCACTGAAACGTGGTTGCAGCAGGAAGAATATGTTAGTTTAAATGAGTCAACCCCCCAAAGTCATATTAATTATCATGTTCCTAGATGCACAGGCCGAGGTGGAGGAGTAGCAGCAATATTTCACTCTAGCTTATCAATAATTCCTAGACCTAAACATAGTTATACCTCATTTGAGAGTCTTACTCTTAGCCTTTCACACCCAAACTGGAAAACTCAAAAACCACTATTATTTGTTATCGTGTACCGTCCTCCAGTCCCTTATTCAGAGTTTTTGATTGAATTTTCTGATTTTCTATCTGATTTAGTGCTTAGTACAGATAAAGTCATTATAGTGGGTGACTTTAACATTCATGTAGATGCTGACAGTAACTGTCTGAGCACTGCGTTTAATTCATTATTAGATTCAATTGGTTTTTCCCAAAATGTAAATAAACCCACTCATTGTTTTAGTCACACGTTAGACCTTGTCCTTACATATGGCATTGAAACTGATAATTTAATAGTATTTCCTCATAATTCTCTTCTGTCTGACCATTTTCTAATAACATTTGAATTTACAATAACGGACTATACAGCAGTTAGGAAAAAATTCCACTACAGCAGATGTTTATCTGAAAATGCTGTGAATACATTTAAAGAAATTATTTCTTCATCTTTTTCACCACCATGTGTCAATACTATGGTGAGTAGCCATCTTACTCCTGTGCAAATTGATTATTTAGTTGACGATTCTGCCGCCTCACTGCATACTAGATACAGTTGCCCCTTTGAAATAGAAGGCAGTGAATCAGAGGAGCCGACCTCCATGATACAATTCACAAATACACAGCTTAAAGCAGACAACACGAAAGTTAGAGAGGAAGTGGCGTTCCACTAATTTAGAAGAATCCCGGTTAGCCTGGAAAAACAGTTTAAAAACATACAAAAAAGCTCTCCGTGATGCCAGAACAGCATATTATTCCGCATTAATAGAGGAAAACAAGAACAACCCCCGGTTTCTGTTCAGCACTGTAGCCAGGCTGACTAAGAGCCATAGTTCTGTTGAGCCTAGTATTCCCTTAACTTTGAGCAGCAATGACTTTATGACTTTCTTTACTAGTAAAATTGTAGCCATTAGGGAAAAGATTCACCAGATCCTCCCTACAAATATTACGGCTAGATCTTCATGTACAACAGCTATAGAATCCTCAATAAGGCCCCAATCCATCTTAGACTGCTTTTCACCCATAGATCTCACTGAGCTAAGTTCAACTACCGCCTCCTCAAAACTAACAACATGTCTTTTAGACCGTGTTCCAACCAAATTGCTTAAAGATGTTCTACCTTTAATAGACACTTTCATATTAGATTTGATTAACCTATCTTTAGAAACTGGCTATGTACCAAAGGCCTATAAAGTTGCTGTAATCAAACCATTACTTAAAAAACCTTGTCTTGATCCAGGGGATTTAGCCAACTATAGACCAATATCAAATCTCCCGTTTATTTCTAAAATCCTTGAAAAAGTAGTTGCAAAACAATTATGTGATCACCTTTACAGGAATAATTTGTATGAAGACTTTCAGTCAGGATTTAGAGCTCATCACAGTACAGAAACAGCACTGGTAAAAGTCTCCAATGATCTTCTCCTGGCTTCAGATAATGGACTTGTGTCTGTACTCGTCTTACTAGACCTTAGTGCCGCATTTGACACCATTGACCACAACATTTTATTACAGAGACTAGAACATGGATTTGGGATTAAAGGAACCACATTACATTGGTTTAAATCTTATCTGTCAGACAGATTCCAACTTGTTCATGTTAATGATGACTCTTCTTTATGCACCAAAGTCAGCTATGGAGTTCCACAGGGCTCTGTGTTAGGACCAATACTTTTTAATCTCTACATGTCACCTTTAGGCAAAATCATTAGGAAACATTCCATAAACTTCCACTGATATGCAGATGATACCCAGCTCTATTTATCTGTGAAACCAGAAGATACTAACCAATTAGTCAAATTTGAAGCATGTCTAAAAGACATAAAGAACTGGATGTCCTACAATTTCCTACTTCTAAATTCAGACAAAACTGAAATCATCCTCTTTGGGCCTAAAAACATGAGAAATATGCTGTCTAACAATATAGTTACTCTAGATGACATAACTTTGGCCTCTAGTGCTACGGTGAGGAACCTTGGAGTTATCTTTGACCAAGATTTGGCGTTTACGTCACATAAAAGACAAATGTCTAGAACAGCCTTCTTCCACCTACGGAACATTGCTAAAATTAGAAGCATCCTGTCTCAAATTGATGCCGAAAAACTGGTCCATGCATTTGTTACTTCTAGGTTGGACTACTGTAATTCCCTACTTCTGGGGTGTCCTAATAACTCTCTAAAAAGCCTTCAATTAATCCAAAATGCTGCAGCAAGAGTGCTGACTGGATTAGGAAAGAGAGATCATATTTCACCTTCACTAGCTTCTCTTCATTGGCTTCCCATAAAATCTAGAATAGAGTTCAAAACCCTCCTCCTTACATACAAAGCTCTTAATGGTCAAGCTCCATCATATTTAAAAGATCTCATAGTCCTGTATCGCCCAATTAGACCACTTCGATCCCAAAATACTGGCCTACTTGTGGTTCCCAGAGTTTGCAAAAGTAGAATGGGAGGCAGAGCCTTTAGCTATCAAGCTCCTCTCCTGTGGAACCAGCTTCCAATCCAAATTCGGGGAGCACACACCCTCTCTACTTTTAAGACTAGGCTTAAAACTTTCCTTTTTGATAAAGCTTATAGTTAAAAATCCTCACTCAATGCCAGTGCCTTATCCATTAGGCCACTGGGGCATCTCAAACACCTTTACTCATCAGTTCTTCCACCAAACAGTTGCTTCCTAGACAGAACATAATGTGAGACATGCCATGTTGGCTTTGGGTAACACAATAATGGCCCCAAATGCAGTAGATATAGTGAGTAGAAGGGAAATTTTTAAAAGTGCAAAGAAAAAGATGTGAAACACGTAGAAACTAGATTGCCATGCTGATATGAAACTGGCATTATACCCCAGATTGGACTCGAACCCTTTGGGTAGCACAATAATGACAATAAAAGCAGTTAGTATAGTAAGATGGAGGAAAGCATTTGAAAGAGCAGAGAAAAGAATGTGAAATATACAAAAATTGCATTCCCAAGCTGATATGCATCTGGAATTGTACAGTAGGTGAATATGTACTTTCTGTATCTGGTTCACTTTACTAAAAGGTTGTAAAGGCCCTAAGTCAGCTTACAAAACACAGTTAGCAGAGGATGGTTTCGATCCATCGACCTCTGGGTTATGGGCCCAGCACGCTTCCGCTGCGCCACTCTGCTGTCAACCACCCCAGATGGGACTCTAACCCTTTGGGTAACACAATAATGACAATAAAAGCAGTTAGTATAGTAAGATGGAGGAAAGCATTTGAAAGAGCAGAGAAAAGAATGTGAAATATAGAATAATTGCATTCCCAAGCTGATATGCATCTGGAATTGTACAGTAGGTGAATATGTACTTTCTGTATCTGGTTCACTTTACTAAAAGGTTGTAAAGGCCCTAAGTCAGCTTACAAAACACAGTTAGCAGAGGATGGTTTCGATCCATCGACCTCTGGGTTATGGGCCCAGCACGCTTCCGCTGCGCCACTCTGCTGTCAACCACCCCAGATGGGACTTGAACCCACAATCCCTGGCTTAGGAGGCCAGTGCCTTATCCATTAGGCCACTGGGGCCTCTCAAACACCTTTACTCATCAGTTCTTCCACCAAACAGTTGCTTCCTAGACAGAGCATAATGTGAGACATGCCATGTTGGCTTTGGGTAACACAATAATGGCCCCAAATGCAGTAGATATAGTGAGTAGAAGGGAAATTTTTAAAAGTGCAAAGAAAAAGATGTGAAACACGTAGAAACTAGATTGCCATGCTGATATGAAACTGGCATTGTACCCCAGATTGGACTCGAACCCTTTGGGTAGACCAATAATGACAATAAAAGCAGTTAGTATAGTAAGATGGAGGAAAGCATTTGAAAGAGCAGAGAAAAGAATGTGAAATATACAATAATTGCATTCCCAAGCTGATATGCATCTGGAATTGTATAGTAGGTGAATATGTACTTTCTGTATCTGGTTCACTGTACTAAGAGGTTGTAAAGGCCCTAAGTCAGCTTACAAAACACAGTTAGCAGAGGATGGTTTCGATCCATCGACCTCTGGGTTATGGGCCCAGCACGCTTCCGCTGCGCCACTCTGCTGTCAACCACCCCAGATGGGACTTGAACCCACAATCCCTGGCTTAGGAGGCCAGTGCCTTATCCATTAGGCCACTGGGGCCTCTCAAACACCTTTACTCATCAGTTCTTCCACCAAACAGTTGCTTCCTAGACAGAGCATAATGTGAGACATGCCATGTTGGCTTTGGGTAACACAATAATGGCCCCAAATGCAGTAGATATAGTGAGTAGAAGGGAAATTTTTAAAAGTGCAAAGAAAAAGATGTGAAACACGTAGAAACTAGATTGCCATGCTGATATGAAACTGGCATTGTACCCCAGATTGGACTCGAACCCTTTGGGTAGCACAATAATGACAATAAAAGCAGTTAGTATAGTAAGATGGAGGAAAGCATTTGAAAGAGCAGAGAAAAGAATGTGAAATATACAATAATTGCATTCCCAAGCTGATATGCATCTGGAATTGTATAGTAGGTGAATATGTACTTTCTGTATCTGGTTCACTTTACTCTACTCTCCTTTCGGCTTATCCCGTGGGTTCGGGGTCGCCACAGCGGATCATTGTCCGCATGTTGATTTGGCACAGTTTTTACGCCGGATGCCCTTCCTGACGCAACCCTCCCCAATTTCCTGCCAATACAGTCAAATCTTTTTCGTACCTTTTTTCTTTCATTGTCTCCCGTCTTCCGCCCATCTCCGTCTGCATCCTCGCCCGTTCCTCCTGATGTTTTCCATCCACACAAATGCCATCAATCTCCAACCTATTCTGCCGCTGCTCTCCGACCAAATCCACTCCTTTCTCCGTCCTCTTTGCTGAAGTAATCCTCTGCATTGAAAAGCCCGGAACTTGCCCGCCATTTCTCTTCTCTCCCTGCTCCGCGGCCTGGCGTTTGCTTCCTCCCGCTCCGTTCTCTATTTCGGCTGGCATTGCCGTTTCTCCCCGACATCTCATGGTAGGAGCCACAATTTTCACAGCGTCCTCCGTCAATTTACCTCGTCTTTCTCCGCCATTCTCCATTTTACGTAGCTTGGAGAATCGAGTAACACTCGGCAAAAAAACAAAACCAAAAGAAAATAAAAAAGAAAAAGGCAAAATGAAAGCGCCCCAGAACGGAGCAAATCCGCCGGGGGGATTAGTAACATAAACGAAATCGAAATCTCAATACTATTTAGTTAAATTACGACAAAAACACAAGCAAACTGAAAAAGCCCGCCAAAACAGGCTCACGCGCGGGTCGTCACTGCTAGCTCTAGAAGAGAAACCACTGTCTACAAACAGGTTTGGGAACCAAGAACAGCAAACAGGTGCTGCTGCCAGAAAGAGCGGCTAAACACAGTTAGCAGAGTATGGTTACGATCCATTGACCTCTGAGTTATGGGCCCATCACGCTTCCGCTGCGCCACTCTGCTGTCAACCACCCCAGATGGGACTCTAACCCACAATCCCTGGCTTAGGAGGCCAGTGCCTTATCCATTAGGCCACTGGGGCATCTCAATCACCTTTACTCATCAGTTCTTCCACCAAACAGTTGCTTCCTATACAGAGCATAATGTGAGACATGCCATGTTGGCTTTGGGTAACACAATAATGGCCCCAAATGCAGTAGATATAGTGAGTTCAATTCAATTCAACTTTATTTATATAGCGCCAATTCACAACAAAGTCATCTCAGGGCACTTTACAGAATAAAGTCAAGATTATAAAGATATATAAAGAGAACCCAACAATTCCCCCTGGAGCAAGCCATAGGCAACAGTGGAGAGGAAAAACTCCCTTTAACGGAAGAAACCTCCAGCAGAACCAGGCTCAGGGTGGACGGCCATCTGCCTCGACCGGTTGGGGTGAGTGGAAAGGGGAGAGAGAAAAGAACAGAGCAACAAAAAGCAATAACAAAACATCGGGCAGATTGGTAGGACCAGTAGCTGCACGCTGGAAGACACACAGCTTCAAAGCCGGGGGACACCTGCAGAAAGGGACAGAGAGAGGGGGACAGAGGAGGACAAAGACAACTACGGGAGAGAACACACAGAGTTAATGACATACAGTGGTGAGAATTGCGGGGTGAGAGGAGAGATGGTCAAGAGGAGGAAAGGAGCTCAGTGCATTGGGGGGTGGGTCCCCCAGCAGTCTAAGCCTATGGCAGCATAACTATAACTAACTATATGCTTTATTAAAGAGGAAGGTTTTAAGCTTAGAATTAAAAGTAGAGAGGGTGTCTGCTTCCCAAATCTGAACTGGGAGCTGGTTCCACAGGAGAGGAGCTTGATAGCTAAAGGCTCTACCTCCCATTCTACTTTTGGAAATTCTGGGAACCACAAGTAGGCCTGCATTCTGAGAGCGAAGTGGTCTACTGGGATGATATGGTGCTATGAGGTCTTCTATATATGATGGAGCCTGACCATTCAGAGCTTTATATGTAAGAAGCAGGGTTTTAAATTCTATTCAAAATTTAATGGTAAGCCAATGGAGAGAAGCTAGTGAAGGTGAAATATGATCTGTCTTGCTAGTTCCAGTCAGCACTCTTGCTGCAGCATTTTGGATTAATTGCAGGCTCTTTAGGGAGTTACTGGGGCATCCTGAAAGTAGGGAATTACAGTAGTCCAACCTAGAAGTAACAAATGCATGGACCAGTTTTTCGGCATCACTTTGAGACAGTATGCTCCTAATTTTGGCAATGTTCCGTAGGTGGAAGAAGGCTGTCCTAGAGATTTGTTTTTATGTGACTTAAAGGACAGATCCTGATCAAAAATAACTCCAAGGTTCCTTGCAGTAGTACTGGAGGCCAGACTTATGCCATCTAGGGTAACAATATGGTTGGACATCATATCTCTGATATTTTTGGGCCCAAATACTATGACTTCAGTTTTGTCTGAGTTTAAAAGTAAAAAATTGTGGGACATCCAGGCCTTTATGTCCTGTAGGCATGCTTGAAGCTTTATTAACTGATTATTTTCATCTGGTTCCATAGATAAATATAGCTGGGTATCATCAGCATAACAGTGGAAATTTATGGAGTGTTTTCTAATAATGTTGCCTAAAGGAGACATATATAAAGTAAAAAGTATTGGTCCTAACACAGAGCCTTGTGGAACTCCATAGCTAACCTTTGTGTGCATGGAGGATTCATCATTAACATGAACAAATTGAAATCTATCAGACAGATAGGATTTAAACCAACCTAGTGCAGTTCCTGTAATTCCAATTTCATGTTCCAGTCTCTGTAATAAAATGTTATGATCAATGGTATCAAATGCGGCACTAAGATCTAACAGAACAAGTATAGAGATGAGTCCATTATCTGAGGCCATGAGAAGATCGTTGGTGACTTTTACCAGTGCTGTTTCTGTACTATGATGAACTCTAAATCCTGACTGAAACTCTTCATACAAATTATTCCTATGAAGGTGATCACATAATTGTTTTGCGACTACTTTTTCAATTATTTTAGAAATAAAGGGGAGATTAGATATTGGTCTGTAATTGGCTAAAACACCTGGGTCAAGACAGGGTTTTTTAAGTAATGGTTTAATTACAGCTACCTTATAGGCCTGTGGTACATAGCCTGTTTCTAAAGATAGATTGATGATATCTAATATGAACGTATCTATTAAGGGTAAAGCTTCCTTGAGCAGCTTAGTTGGAATAGGGTCTAGCAGACAGGTTGTTGGTTTAGATGAGGTAATAATTGAAGTTAGCTCAGAGAGATCTATGGGTAAAAAGCAGTCTAACAGGGAGTGGGGCCTTATCCATGATTCTAGCACTGCTGTACATGAAGATCTATCTGTAATTTTTGGGGGGAGGATCTGGTGAATACTTTCTCTAATAGCTACAATTTTATTCATAAAGAAGGTCATGAAGTCATTGCTGCTCAAAGTTAAGGGAATAGTAGGCTCAACAGAACTATGGCTCTTAGTCAGCCTGGCTACAGTGCTGAACAGAAACCGGGGGTTGTTCTTGTTTTCTTCTATTAATGATGAATAATATGCTGTTCTGGCATCACTGAGAGCTTTTTTGTACGTTTTTAAACTATTTTTCCAGGCTAAATGAGATTCTTCTAACTTTCTGGAACGCCACTTCCTTTCTAACTTTCGTGTTTCCTGTTTTAAGTTGCGTGTTTGTGAAGTATACCATGGAGATCGCCTCTGCTGATTCACTGCCTTCTTTTTTAGAGGGGCAACACTATCGAGTATTGTACGTAGTGAGGCTGCAGAATTGTCAACAAGATAATCTACTTGTGCAGGAGTAACATTAAGGAGACTACTTCCCATTGTATTAACATATGGTGAAGCAAATGATGAAGAAATAATTTCTTTAAATTTGTTGACAGCTTTTTCACTTAAGCATCTGCTATAGTGGAATTTTTCCCTAACTGCTATATAGTCCGTTATTGTAAATTCAAATGTTATTAAAAAATGGTCAGACAGAAGAGAGTTGTGAGGACATATTGTTAAATTATCCGTTTCAATTCCATACGTAAGGACAAGGTCTAACGTGTGACTAAAACAGTGAGTGGGTTTATTTACATTTTGGGAAAAACCAATTGAATCTAATAATGAATTAAACGCAGTGCTCAGGCAGTTACTGTCAGCATCTACATGAATGTTAAAGTCACCCACTATAATGACTTTATCTGTACTAAGCACTAAATCAGCTAGAAAATCAGAAAATTCAATCAAAAACTCTGAATAAGGGACTGGAGGACGGTACATGATAACAAATAATAGTGGTTTTTGAGTTTTCCAGTTTGGGTGTGAAAGGCTAAGAGTAAGGCTCTCAAATGAGTTATAACTATGTTTAGGTCTAGGGTTTATTGATAAGCTACAATGGAAGATTGCTGCAACTCCTCCACCTCGGCCTGTGCTTCTAGGAACATGATAATTAATATGACTTGGGGGGGTTGACTCATTTAGACTGACATATTCTTCCTGCTGCAACCAAGTTTCAGTGAGACAAAATAAATCGAATTGATGATCGCTTATTAAGTCATTTACTAACAGAGATTTAGAAGAGAGAGATCTGATATTTAATAATCCACATTTAATAGTTTTGGGGTTTTGTTCTGTAAGAGGAGTAGTCTTAACTTTTATTAGGTTATTATGATTAACTCCTCTTGTTGTCATATTTACTTTATGTAATTTAGGTCGGGGAACAGACACAGTCTCTATAGGTATGTGGGAGTTGTGGGGGGGTGACGGTTGTAAGGACACTGCAGAGAGGTGTGTAGGACTGGATCTCTGCATCCTAGGCTCAACTCTGGATTGTCATACTTTTGGTTGTCTAATAAAACCAGCCATATTTCTGGATAAGAAAGCTGCACCATCTAAAGTAGGATGGATGCCATCTCTCCTAATCAGCCTAGGTTTTCCCCAAAAACGTTTCCAATTGTCTATGTAGCCCACATCGTTTGCTGGACACCACCTAGACAGCCAGCGGTTGAATGACGACATGCGGGTGTACATGTCGTCACTGGTCAGATTTGGCAGGGGACCAGAGAAAATTACGGAGTCCGACATTGTTTTTGCAAAGTTACACACCGATTCAACATTCATTTTAGTGACCTCCGATTTACGTAATCGGGCGTCATTAACTCCCACGTGAATAATAATATTACTGTATTTACGTTTATCCTTAGCCAGGAGTTTCAAATATGATTCAACGTCGCCCGCTCTGGCCCCAGGAAGACATTTGACTACGGCCGCTGGAGTCTCTAACTTCACGTTTCTGACTATGGAGCTGCCAATTACCAGAGTTGGTTTCTCAGCGGGTGTGTCGCTGAGTGGGGAAAATCGATTAGAAACATGAACCGACTGGTGGTGAACCTCGGGCGTCTGTTTAGCATTAGATCTCTTACGAACCGTCACCCAGCCGGACTGGCTTCCCGGCTGCTCGGGAACTGCCGGGGGACAGCTAGCAGGGGCTACGCTAGGTCGGCCCGCACCAGCTACCGGGGCCTGACTAGCGGAGTTGTTTTCCATGGTGCGGAGCCGTGCTTCCAATTCCGTGAGCCTCGCCTCCAAAGCTGCAAAAACCTTACACTTATTACATATACCATTATCACTAAAGGAGGCAGAGGAAAAACTGAACATGAGACACACCGAGCAAGTGAGAGAAGGAGAGACAGAGGGAGACAGAGAAGCCATTGCTAATGTTTAACTGCTAAGCTAGCGAAGCTAATATAAGTGAAATGTGGAATTTGTAAACTTTAGCTGGTTATGTTTTGCAAAAGCAGGTGCTTGTGCAATACGAGCGTATGTTACGACTAAGTATTAATTCTTGTGTGAAGAAATCACTTATTTAAGTAAAAATAACAGCTACAATTAATCAGTAAACAGTCTTTCGGTAGAAACCCAAGAGTGTGCAGAAACAGGAAGTGACGCAATACGCTTACCGCAAATCTGGATGGCGCACCGGAAACCAAGAACAGCAAACAGGTGCTGCTGCCAGAAAGAGCCTATGTATATGTACTTTCTGTATCTGATTCACTTTACTAAAAGGTTGTAAAGGCCCTAAGTCAGCTTATAAAACACAGTTAGCAGAGGATGGTTTCGATCCATCAACCTCTGGGTTATGGGCCCAGCACGCTTCCGCTGCGCCACTCTGCTTTCAGCCACGCCAGATTGGACTCGAACCCTTTGGGTAATACAATAATGACAATAAAAGCAGTTAGTATAGTAAGATGGAGGAAAGCATTTGAAAGAGCAGAGAAAAGAATGTGAAATATACAAAAATTGCATTTCCAAGCTGATATGCATCTGGAATTGTACAGTAGGTGAATATGTACTTTCTGTATCTGGTTCACTTTACTAAAAGGTTGTAAAGGCCCTAAGTCAGCTTACAAAACACAGTTAGCAGAGGATGGTTTCGATCCATCGACCTCTGGGTTATGGGCCCAGCACGCTTCCGCTGCACCACTCTGCTTTGAACCACACCAGATTGGACTCGAACCCTTTGGGTAATACAATAATGACAATAAAAGCAGTTAGTATAGTAAGATGGAGGAAAGCATTTGAAAGAGCAGAGAAAAGAATGTGAAATATACAAAAATTGCATTCCCAAGCCGATATGCATCTGGAATTGTACAGTAGATGAATATGTACTGTCTGTATCTGGTTCATTTTACTAAGAAGTTGTAAAGGCCCTATATCACCTTACAAAACACAGTTAGCAGAGAATGGTTTCGATCCATCGACCTCTGGGTTATGGGCCCAGCACGCTTCCGCTGCGCCACTCTGCTGTCAACCACCCCAGATGGGACTCTAACCCTTTGGGTAACACAATAATGACAATAAAAGCAGTTAGTATAGTAAGATGGAGGAAAGAATGTGAAATATACAAAAATTGCATTCCCAAGCTCATATGCATCTGGAATTGTACAGTAGGTGAATATGTACTTTCTGTATCTGGTTCACTTTACTAAAAGGTTGTAAAGGCCCTAAGTCAGCTTACAAAACACAGTTAGCAGAGGACGGTTTCGATCCATTGACCTCTGGGTTATGGGCCCAGCACGCTTCCGCTGCGCCACTCTGCTTTGAACCACACCAGATTGGACTCGAACCCTTTGGGTAATACAACTGCTCATACTGAACCAAAACCCAAAACTTTCAAATGTGGATTATTAAATATCAGATCTCTCTCTTCTAAATCTTTGTTAGTAAATGACTTGATAAATGATCATCAAATTGGTTTATTTTGTCTCACTGAAACGTGGTTGCAGCAGGAAGAATATGTCAGTTTAAATGAGTCAACCCCCCAAAGTCATATTAATTATCATGTTCCTAGATGCACAGGCCGAGGTGGAGGAGTAGCAGCAATATTTCACTCTAGCTTATCAATAATTCCTAGACCTAAACATAGTTATACCTCATTTGAGAGTCTTACTCTTAGCCTTTCACACCCAAACTGGAAAACTCAAAAACCACTATTATTGGTTATCGTGTACCGTCCTCCAGTCCCTTATTCAGAGTTTTTGATTGAATTTTCTGATTTTCTATCTGATTTAGTGCTTAGTACAGATAAAGTCATTATAGTGGGTGACTTTAACATTCATGTAGATGCTGACAGTAACTGTCTGAGCACTGCGTTTAATTCATTATTAGATTCAATTGGTTTTTCCCAAAATGTAAATAAACCCACTCATTGTTTTAGTCACACGTTAGACCTTGTCCTTACATATGGCATTGAAACTGATAATTTAATAGTATTTCCTCATAATTCTCTTCTGTCTGACCATTTTCTAATAACATTTGAATTTACAATAACGGACTATACAGCAGTTAGGAAAAAATTCCACTACAGCAGATGTTTATCTGAAAATGCTGTGAATACATTTAAAGAAATTATTTCTTCATCTTTTTCACCACCATGTGTCAATACTATGGTGAGTAGCCATCTTACTCCTGTGCAAATTGATTATTTAGTTGACGATTCTGCCGCCTCACTGCGTAGGATACTAGATACAGTTGCCCCTTTGAAATAGAAGGCAGTGAATCAGAGGAGCCGACCTCCATGGTACAATTCACAAATGCACAGCTTAAAGCAGGCAACACGAAAGTTAGAGAGGAAGTGGCGTTCCACTAATTTAGAAGAATCCCGGTTAGCCTGGAAAAACAGTTTAAAAACATACAAAAAAGCTCTCCGTGATGCCAGAACAGCATATTATTCCGCATTAATAGAGGAAAACAAGAACAACCCCCGGTTTCTGTTCAGCACTGTAGCCAGGCTGACTAAGAGCCATAGTTCTGTTGAGCCTAGTATTCCCTTAACTTTGAGCAGCAATGACTTTATGACTTTCTTTACTAGTAAAATTGTAGCCATTAGGGAAAAGATTCACCAGATCCTCCCTACAAATATTACGGCTAGATCTTCATGTACAACAGCTATAGAATCCTCAATAAGGCCCCAATCCATCTTAGACTGCTTTTCACCCATAGATCTCACTGAGCTAAGTTCAACTACCGCCTCCTCAAAACTAACAACATGTCTTTTAGACCGTGTTCCAACCAAATTGCTTAAAGATGTTCTACCTTTAATAGACACTTTCATATTAGATTTGATTAACCTATCTTTAGAAACTGGCTATGTACCAAAGGCCTATAAAGTTGCTGTAATCAAACCATTACTTAAAAAACCTTGTCTTGATCCAGGGGATTTAGCCAACTATAGACCAATATCAAATCTCCCGTTTATTTCTAAAATCCTTGAAAAAGTAGTTGCAAAACAATTATGTGATCACCTTTACAGGAATAATTTGTATGAAGACTTTCAGTCAGGATTTAGAGCTCATCACAGTACAGAAACAGCACTGGTAAAAGTCTCCAATGATCTTCTCCTGGCTTCAGATAATGGACTTGTGTCTGTACTCGTCTTACTAGACCTTAGTGCCGCATTTGACACCATTGACCACAACATTTTATTACAGAGACTAGAACATGGATTTGGGATTAAAGGAACCACATTACATTGGTTTAAATCTTATCTGTCAGACAGATTCCAACTTGTTCATGTTAATGATGACTCTTCTTTATGCACCAAAGTCAGCTATGGAGTTCCACAGGGCTCTGTGTTAGGACCAATACTTTTTAATCTCTACATGTCACCTTTAGGCAAAAT
Source organism: Channa argus (assembly GCF_033026475.1). NCBI lineage: Eukaryota > Metazoa > Chordata > Actinopteri > Anabantiformes > Channidae > Channa > Channa argus. The sequence continues at coordinate 36,519 of NW_027125272.1, read as the reverse complement.
CATTAGGAAACATTCCATAAACTTCCACTGATATGCAGATGATACCCAGCTCTATTTATCTGTGAAACCAGAAGATACTAACCAATTAGTCAAATTTGAAGCATGTCTAAAAGACATAAAGAACTGGATGTCCTACAATTTCCTACTTCTAAATTCAGACAAAACTGAAATCATCCTCTTTGGGCCTAAAAACATGAGAAATATGCTGTCTAACAATATAGTTACTCTAGATGACATAACTTTGGCCTCTAGTACTACGGTGAGGAACCTTGGAGTTATCTTTGACCAAGATTTGGCGTTTACGTCACATAAAAGACAAATGTCTAGAACAGCCTTCTTCCACCTACGGAACATTGCTAAAATTAGAAGCATCCTGTCTCAAAGTGATGCCGAAAAACTGGTCCATGCATTTGTTACTTCTAGGTTGGACTACTGTAATTCCCTACTTCTGGGGTGTCCTAATAACTCTCTAAAAAGCCTTCAATTAATCCAAAATGCTGCAGCAAGAGTGCTGACTGGATTAGGAAAGAGAGATCATATTTCACCTTCACTAGCTTCTCTTCATTGGCTTCCCATAAAATCTAGAATAGAGTTCAAAACCCTCCTCCTTACATACAAAGCTCTTAATGGTCAAGCTCCATCATATTTAAAAGATCTCATAGTCCTGTATCGCCCAATTAGACCACTTCGATCCCAAAATACTGGCCTACTTGTGGTTCCCAGAGTTTGCAAAAGTAGAATGGGAGGCAGAGCCTTTAGCTATCAAGCTCCTCTCCTGTGGAACCAGCTTCCAATCCAAATTCGGGGAGCAGACACCCTCTCTACTTTTAAGACTAGGCTTAAAACTTTCCTTTTTGATAAAGCTTATAGTTAAAAATCCTCACTCAACGCCAGTGCCTTATCCATTAGGCCACTGGGGCATCTCAAACACCTTTACTCATCAGTTCTTCCACCAAACAGTTGCTTCCTAGACAGAGCATAATGTGAGACATGCCATGTTGGCTTTGGGTAACACAATAATGGCCCCAAATGCAGTAGATATAGTGAGTAGAAGGGAAATTTTTAAAAGTGCAAAGAAAAAGATGTGAAACACGTAGAAACTAGATTGCCATGCTGATATGAAACTGGCATTGTACCCCAGATTGGACTCGAACCCTTTGGGTAGCACAATAATGACAATAAAAGCAGTTAGTATAGTAAGATGGAGGAAAGCATTTGAAAGAGCAGAGAAAAGAATGTGAAATATACAATAATTGCATTCCCAAGCTGATATGCATCTGGAATTGTATAGTAGGTGAATATGTACTTTCTGTATCTGGTTCACTTTACTAAGAGGTTGTAAAGGCCTTAAGTCAGCTTACAAAACACAGTTAGCAGAGGATGGTTTCGATCCATCGACCTCTGGGTTATGGGCCCAGCACGCTTCCGCTGCGCCACTCTGCTGTCAACCACCCCAGATGGTACTCGAACCCTTTGGGTAACACAATAATGACAATAAAAGCAGTTAGTATAGTAAGATGGAGGAAAGCATTTGAAAGAGCAGAGAAAAGAATGTGAAATATACAAAAATTGCATTCCCAAGCTGATATGTATCTGGAATTGTACAGTAGGTGAATATGTACTTTCTGTATCTGGTTCACTTTACTAAAAGGTTGTAAAGGCCCTAAGTCAGCTTACAAAGCACAGTTAGCAGAGGATGGTTTCGATCCATCGACCTCTGGGTTATGGGCCCAGCACGCTTCCGCTGCGCCACTCTGCTGTCAACCACCCCAGATGGGACTCTAACCCTTTGGGTAACACAATAATGACAATAAAAGCAGTTAGTATAGTAAGATGGAGGAAAGCATTTGAAAGACCAGAGAAAAGAATGTGAAATATACAAAAATTGCATTCCCAAGCTGATATGCATCTGGAATTGTACAGTAGATGAATATGTACTGTCTGTATCTGGTTCATTTTACTAAGACATTGTAAAGGCCTTAAATACCCTTACAAAACACAGTTAGCAGAGGATGGTTTCGATTCATCGCCCTCTGGGTTATGGGCCCAGCACGCTTCCGCTGCGCCACTCTGCTTTGAACCACACCAGATTTCACTCGAACCCTTTGGGTAATACAATAATGACAATAAAAGCAGTTAGTATAGTAAGATGGAGGATGGGACTTGAACCCACAATCACTGGCTTAGGAGGCCAGTGCCTTATCCATTAGGCCACTGGGGCATCTCAAACACCTTTACTCATCAGTTCTTCCACCAAACAGTTGCTTCCTATACAGAGCATAATGTGAGACATGCCATGTTGGCTTTGGGTAACACAATAATGGCCCCAAATGCAGTAGATATAGTGAGTAGAAGGGAAATTTTTAAAAGTGCAAAGAAAAAGATGTGAAACACATAGAAACTAGTTTCCAATGCTGATATGAAACTGGCATTGTACCCCAGATTGGACTCGAACCCTTTGGGTAACACAATAATGACAATAAAAGCAGTTAGTATAGTAAGATGGAGGAAAGCATTTGAAAGAGCAGAGAAAAGAATGTGAAATATACAATAATTGCATTCCCAAGTTGATATGCATCTGGAATTGTATAGTAGGTGAATATTTACTTTCTGTATCTGGTTCACTTTACTAAGAGGTTGTAAAGGCCCTAATTCAGCTTACAAAGCACAGTTAGCAGAGGATGTTTCGATCCATCGACCGCTGGGTTATGGGCCCAGCACGCTTTCCCAGCGCCACTCTGCTCTCAACCACGCCAGATTGGACTCGAACCCTTTGGGTAACATAATAATGACAATAGAAGCAGTTAGTATAGTAAGATGGAGGAAAGCATTTGAAAGAGCAGAGAAAAGAATGTGAAATATACAAAAATTGCATTCCCAAGCTGATATGCATCTTGAATTGTACAGTAGGTGAATATGTATATTCTGTATCTGGTTCACTTTACTAAAAGGTTGTAAAGGCCCTAAGTCAGCTTACAAAACACAGTTAGCAGAAGATGGTTTCGATCCATCGACCTCTGGGTTATGGGCCCAGCACGCACAATAAAAGCAGTTAGTATAGTAAGATGGAGGAAAGCATTTAAAAGAGCAGAGAAAGGAATGTGAAATATACAAAAATTGCATTCCCAAGCTGATATGCATCTTGAATTGTACAGTAGGTGAATATGTATATTCTGTATCTGGTTCACTTTACTAAAAGGTTGTAAAGGCCCTAAGTCAGCTTACAAAACACAGTTAGCAGAAGATGGTTTCGATCCATCGACCTCTGGGTTATGGGCCCAACACGCTTCCGCTGCATCACTCTGCTGTCAACCACCCCAGATGGGACTTGAACCCTCAATCCCTGGCTTCCTATACAGAGCATAATGTGAGACATGCCATGTTGGCTTTGGGTAACACAATAATGGCCCCAAATGCAGTAGATATAGTGAGTAGGAGGGAAACAATGTGAAACACGTAGAAACTAGATTGCCATGCTGATATGAAACTGGCATTGTACCCCAGATTGGACTCGAACCCTTTGGGTAACACAATAATGACAATAAAAGCAGTTAGTATAGTAAGATGGAGGAAAGCATTTGAAAGAGCAGAGAAAAGAATGTGAAATATACAAAAATTGCATTCCCAAGCTGATATGTATCTGAAATTGTACAGTAGGTGAATATGTATATTCTGTATCTGGTTCACTTTACTAAAAGGTTGTAAAGGCCCTAAGTCAGCTTATAAAACACAGTTAGCAGAGGATGGATTCGATCCATCGACCTCTGGGTTATGGGCCCAGCACGCTTCTGCTGCGCCACTCTGCTTTCAACCACGCCAGATTGGACTCGAACCCTTTGGGTAACACAATAATGACAATAAAAGCAGTTAGTATAGTAAGATTGAGGAAAGCATTTGAAAGAGCAGAGAAAAGAATGTGAAATATACAAAAATTGCATTCCCAAGCTGATATGCATCTGGAATTGTACAGTAGGTGAATATGTACATTCTGTATCTGGTTCACTTTACTAAGAAGTTGTAAAGGCCCTAAGTCAGCTTACAAAACGCAGTTAGCAGAGGATGGTTTCGATCCATCGACCTCTGGGTTATGGGCCCAGCGCGCTTCCGCTGCGCCACTCTGCTGTCAACCACCCCAGATGGGACTCTAACCCTTTGGGTAACACAATAATGACAATAAAAGCAGTTAGTATAGTAAGATGGAGGAAAGCATTTGAAAGAGCAGAGAAAAGAATGTGAAATATACAAAAATTGCATTCCCAAGCTCATATGCATCTGGAATTGTACAGTAGGTGAATATGTATTTTCTGTATCTGGTTCACTTTACTAAAAGGTTGTAAAGGCCCTAAGTCAGCTTACAAAACACAGTTAGCAGAGGATGGTTTCGATCCATCGACCTCTGGGTTATGGGCCCAGCACGCTTCCGCTGCGCCACTCTGCTTTGAACCACACCAGATTGGACTCGAACCCTTTGGGTAATACAACTGCTCATACTGAACCAAAACCCAAAACTTTCAAATGTGGATTATTAAATATCAGATCTCTCTCTTCTAAATCTTTGTTAGTAAATGACTTGATAAATGATCATCAAATTGGTTTATTTTGTCTCACTGAAACGTGGTTGCAGCAGGAAGAATATGTCAGTTTAAATGAGTCAACCCCCCAAAGTCATATTAATTATCATGTTCCTAGATGCACAGGCCGAGGTGGAGGAGTAGCAGCAATATTTCACTCTAGCTTATCAATAATTCCTAGACCTAAACATAGTTATACCTCATTTGAGAGTCTTACTCTTAGCCTTTCACACCCAAACTGGAAAAACTCAAAAACCACTATTATTTGTTATCGTGTACCGTCCTCCAGTCCCTTATTCAGAGTTTTTGATTGAATTTTCTGATTTTCTATCTGATTTAGTGCTTAGTACAGATAAAGTCATTATAGTGGGTGACTTTAACATTCATGTAGATGCTGACAGTAACTGTCTGAGCACTGCGTTTAATTCATTATTAGATTCAATTGGTTTTTCCCAAAATGTAAATAAACCCACTCATTGTTTTAGTCACACGTTAGACCTTGTCCTTACATATGGCATTGAAACTGATAATTTAATAGTATTTCCTCATAATTCTCTTCTATCTGACCATTTTCTAATAACATTTGAATTTACAATAACGGACTATACAGCAGTTAGGAAAAAATTCCACTACAGCAGATGTTTATCTGAAAATGCTGTGAATACATTTAAAGAAATTATTTCTTCATCTTTTTCACCACCATGTGTCAATACTATGGTGAGTAGCCATCTTACTCCTGTGCAAATTGATTATTTAGTTGACGATTCTGCCGCCTCACTGCATACTAGATACAGTTGCCCCTTTGAAATAGAAGGCAGTGAATCAGAGGAGCCGACCTCCATGGTACAATTCACAAATGCACAGCTTAAAGCAGACAACACGAAAGTTAGAGAGGAAGTGGCGTTCCACTAATTTAGAAGAATCCCAGTTAGCCTGGAAAAACAGTTTAAAAACATACAAAAAAGCTCTCCGTGATTCCAGAACAGCATATTATTCCGCATTAATAGAGGAAAACAAGAACAACCCCCGGTTTCTGTTCAGCACTGTAGCCAGGCTGACTAAGAGCCATAGTTCTGTTGAGCCTTGTATTCCCTTAACTTTGAGCAGCAATGACTTTATGACTTTCTTTACTAGTAAAATTGTAGCCATTAGGGAAAAGATTCACCAGATCCTCCCTACAAATATTACGGCTAGATCTTCATGTACAACAGCTATAGAATCCTCAATAAGGCCCCAATCCATCTTAGACTGCTTTTCACCCATAGATCTCACTGAGCTAAGTTCAACTACCGCCTCCTCAAAACTAACAACATGTCTTTTAGACCCTGTTCCAACCAAATTGCTTAAAGATGTTCTACCTTTAATAGACACTTTCATATTAGATTTGATTAACCTATCTTTAGAAACTGGCTATGTACCAAAGGCCTATAAAGTTGCTGTAATCAAACCATTACTTAAAAAACCTTGTCTTGATCCAGGTGATTTAGCCAACTATAGACCAATATCAAATCTCCCGTTTATTTCTAAAATCCTTGAAAAAGTAGTTGCAAAACAATTATGTGATCACCTTTACAGGAATAATTTGTATGAAGACTTTCAGTCAGGATTTAGAGCTCATCACAGTACAGAAACAGCACTGGTAAAAGTCTCCAATGATCTTCTCCTGGCTTCAGATAATGGACTTGTGTCTGTACTCGTCTTACTAGACCTTAGTGCCGCATTTGACACCATTGACCACAACATTTTATTACAGAGACTAGAACATGGATTTGGGATTAAAGGAACCACATTACATTGGTTTAAATCTTATCTGTCAGACAGATTCCAACTTGTTCATGTTAATGATGACTCTTCTTTATGCACCAAAGTCAGCTATGGAGTTCCACAGGGCTCTGTGTTAGGACCAATACTTTTTAATCTCTACATGTCACCTTTAGGCAAAATCATT
>NW_027125272.1:0-25000 GCF_033026475.1 Channa argus | reverse complement strand
CTTAGGAGGCCAGTGCCTTATCCATTAGGCCACTGGGGCATCTCAATCACCTTTACTCATCAGTTCTTCCACCAAACAGTTGCTTCCTATACAGAGCATAATGTGAGACATGCCATGTTGGCTTTGGGTAACACAATAATGGCCCCAAATGCAGTAGATATAGTGAGTTCAATTCAATTCAACTTTATTTATATAGCGCCAATTCACAACAAAGTCATCTCAGGGCACTTTACAGAATAAAGTCAAGATTATAAAGATATATAAAGAGAACCCAACAATTCCCCCTGGAGCAAGCCATAGGCAACAGTGGAGAGGAAAAACTCCCTTTAACGGAAGAAACCTCCAGCAGAACCAGGCTCAGGGTGGACGGCCATCTGCCTCGACCGGTTGGGGTGAGTGGAAAGGGGAGAGAGAAAAGAACAGAGCAACAAAAAGCAATAACAAAACATCGGGCAGATTGGTAGGACCAGTAGCTGCACGCTGGAAGACACACAGCTTCAAAGCCGGGGGACACCTGCAGAAAGGGACAGAGAGAGGGGGACAGAGGAGGACAAAGACAACTACGGGAGAGAACACACAGAGTTAATGACATACAGTGGTGAGAATTGCGGGGTGAGAGGAGAGATGGTCAAGAGGAGGAAAGGAGCTCAGTGCATTGGGGGGTGGGTCCCCCAGCAGTCTAAGCCTATGGCAGCATAACTATAACTAACTATATGCTTTATTAAAGAGGAAGGTTTTAAGCTTAGAATTAAAAGTAGAGAGGGTGTCTGCTTCCCAAATCTGAACTGGGAGCTGGTTCCACAGGAGAGGAGCTTGATAGCTAAAGGCTCTACCTCCCATTCTACTTTTGGAAATTCTGGGAACCACAAGTAGGCCTGCATTCTGAGAGCGAAGTGGTCTACTGGGATGATATGGTGCTATGAGGTCTTCTATATATGATGGAGCCTGACCATTCAGAGCTTTATATGTAAGAAGCAGGGTTTTAAATTCTATTCAAAATTTAATGGTAAGCCAATGGAGAGAAGCTAGTGAAGGTGAAATATGATCTGTCTTGCTAGTTCCAGTCAGCACTCTTGCTGCAGCATTTTGGATTAATTGCAGGCTCTTTAGGGAGTTACTGGGGCATCCTGAAAGTAGGGAATTACAGTAGTCCAACCTAGAAGTAACAAATGCATGGACCAGTTTTTCGGCATCACTTTGAGACAGTATGCTCCTAATTTTGGCAATGTTCCGTAGGTGGAAGAAGGCTGTCCTAGAGATTTGTTTTTATGTGACTTAAAGGACAGATCCTGATCAAAAATAACTCCAAGGTTCCTTGCAGTAGTACTGGAGGCCAGACTTATGCCATCTAGGGTAACAATATGGTTGGACATCATATCTCTGATATTTTTGGGCCCAAATACTATGACTTCAGTTTTGTCTGAGTTTAAAAGTAAAAAATTGTGGGACATCCAGGCCTTTATGTCCTGTAGGCATGCTTGAAGCTTTATTAACTGATTATTTTCATCTGGTTCCATAGATAAATATAGCTGGGTATCATCAGCATAACAGTGGAAATTTATGGAGTGTTTTCTAATAATGTTGCCTAAAGGAGACATATATAAAGTAAAAAGTATTGGTCCTAACACAGAGCCTTGTGGAACTCCATAGCTAACCTTTGTGTGCATGGAGGATTCATCATTAACATGAACAAATTGAAATCTATCAGACAGATAGGATTTAAACCAACCTAGTGCAGTTCCTGTAATTCCAATTTCATGTTCCAGTCTCTGTAATAAAATGTTATGATCAATGGTATCAAATGCGGCACTAAGATCTAACAGAACAAGTATAGAGATGAGTCCATTATCTGAGGCCATGAGAAGATCGTTGGTGACTTTTACCAGTGCTGTTTCTGTACTATGATGAACTCTAAATCCTGACTGAAACTCTTCATACAAATTATTCCTATGAAGGTGATCACATAATTGTTTTGCGACTACTTTTTCAATTATTTTAGAAATAAAGGGGAGATTAGATATTGGTCTGTAATTGGCTAAAACACCTGGGTCAAGACAGGGTTTTTTAAGTAATGGTTTAATTACAGCTACCTTATAGGCCTGTGGTACATAGCCTGTTTCTAAAGATAGATTGATGATATCTAATATGAACGTATCTATTAAGGGTAAAGCTTCCTTGAGCAGCTTAGTTGGAATAGGGTCTAGCAGACAGGTTGTTGGTTTAGATGAGGTAATAATTGAAGTTAGCTCAGAGAGATCTATGGGTAAAAAGCAGTCTAACAGGGAGTGGGGCCTTATCCATGATTCTAGCACTGCTGTACATGAAGATCTATCTGTAATTTTTGGGGGGAGGATCTGGTGAATACTTTCTCTAATAGCTACAATTTTATTCATAAAGAAGGTCATGAAGTCATTGCTGCTCAAAGTTAAGGGAATAGTAGGCTCAACAGAACTATGGCTCTTAGTCAGCCTGGCTACAGTGCTGAACAGAAACCGGGGGTTGTTCTTGTTTTCTTCTATTAATGATGAATAATATGCTGTTCTGGCATCACTGAGAGCTATTTTGTACGTTTTTAAACTATTTTTCCAGGCTAAATGAGATTCTTCTAACTTTCTGGAACGCCACTTCCTTTCTAACTTTCGTGTTTCCTGTTTTAAGTTGCGTGTTTGTGAAGTATACCATGGAGATCGCCTCTGCTGATTCACTGCCTTCTTTTTTAGAGGGGCAACACTATCGAGTATTGTACGTAGTGAGGCTGCAGAATTGTCAACAAGATAATCTACTTGTGCAGGAGTAACATTAAGGAGACTACTTCCCATTGTATTAACATATGGTGAAGCAAATGATGAAGAAATAATTTCTTTAAATTTGTTGACAGCTTTTTCACTTAAGCATCTGCTATAGTGGAATTTTTCCCTAACTGCTATATAGTCCGTTATTGTAAATTCAAATGTTATTAAAAAATGGTCAGACAGAAGAGAGTTGTGAGGACATATTGTTAAATTATCCGTTTCAATTCCATACGTAAGGACAAGGTCTAACGTGTGACTAAAACAGTGAGTGGGTTTATTTACATTTTGGGAAAAACCAATTGAATCTAATAATGAATTAAACGCAGTGCTCAGGCAGTTACTGTCAGCATCTACATGAATGTTAAAGTCACCCACTATAATGACTTTATCTGTACTAAGCACTAAATCAGCTAGAAAATCAGAAAATTCAATCAAAAACTCTGAATAAGGGACTGGAGGACGGTACATGATAACAAATAATAGTGGTTTTTGAGTTTTCCAGTTTGGGTGTGAAAGGCTAAGAGTAAGGCTCTCAAATGAGTTATAACTATGTTTAGGTCTAGGGTTTATTGATAAGCTACAATGGAAGATTGCTGCAACTCCTCCACCTCGGCCTGTGCTTCTAGGAACATGATAATTAATATGACTTGGGGGGGTTGACTCATTTAGACTGACATATTCTTCCTGCTGCAACCAAGTTTCAGTGAGACAAAATAAATCGAATTGATGATCGCTTATTAAGTCATTTACTAACAGAGATTTAGAAGAGAGAGATCTGATATTTAATATTCCACATTTAATAGTTTTGGGGTTTTGTTCTGTAAGAGGAGTAGTCTTAACTTTTATTAGGTTATTATGATTAACTCCTCTTGTTGTCATATTTACTTTATGTAATTTAGGTCGGGGAACAGACACAGTCTCTATAGGTATGTGGGAGTTGTGGGGGGGTGACGGTTGTAAGGACACTGCAGAGAGGTGTGTAGGACTGGATCTCTGCATCCTAGGCTCAACTCTGGATTGTCATACTTTTGGTTGTCTAATAAAACCAGCCATATTTCTGGATAAGAAAGCTGCACCATCTAAAGTAGGATGGATGCCATCTCTCCTAATCAGCCTAGGTTTTCCCCAAAAACGTTTCCAATTGTCTATGTAGCCCACATCGTTTGCTGGACACCACCTAGACAGCCAGCGGTTGAATGACGACATGCGGGTGTACATGTCGTCACTGGTCAGATTTGGCAGGGGACCAGAGAAAATTACGGAGTCCGACATTGTTTTTGCAAAGTTACACACCGATTCAACATTCATTTTAGTGACCTCCGATTTATGTAATCGGGCGTCATTAACTCCCACGTGAATAATAATATTACTGTATTTACGTTTATCCTTAGCCAGGAGTTTCAAATATGATTCAACGTCGCCCGCTCTGGCCCCAGGAAGACATTTGACTACGGCCGCTGGAGTCTCTAACTTCACGTTTCTGACTATGGAGCTGCCAATTACCAGAGTTGGTTTCTCAGCGGGTGTGTCGCTGAGTGGGGAAAATCGATTAGAAACATGAACCGACTGGTGGTGAACCTCGGGCGTCTGTTTAGCATTAGATCTCTTACGAACCGTCACCCAGCCGGACTGGCTTCCCGGCTGCTCGGGAACTGCCGGGGGACAGCTAGCAGGGGCTACGCTAGGTCGGCCCGCACCAGCTACCGGGGCCTGACTAGCGGAGTTGTTTTCCATGGTGCGGAGCCGTGCTTCCAATTCCGTGAGCCTCGCCTCCAAAGCTGCAAAAACCTTACACTTATTACATATACCATTATCACTAAAGGAGGCAGAGGAAAAACTGAACATGAGACACACCGAGCAAGTGAGAGAAGGAGAGACAGAGGGAGACAGAGAAGCCATTGCTAATGTTTAACTGCTAAGCTAGCGAAGCTAATATAAGTGAAATGTGGAATTTGTAAACTTTAGCTGGTTATGTTTTGCAAAAGCAGGTGCTTGTGCAATACGAGCGTATGTTACGACTAAGTATTAATTCTTGTGTGAAGAAATCACTTATTTAAGTAAAAATAACAGCTACAATTAATCAGTAAACAGTCTTTCGGTAGAAACCCAAGAGTGTGCAGAAACAGGAAGTGACGCAATACGCTTACCGCAAATCTGGATGGCGCACCGGAAACCAAGAACAGCAAACAGGTGCTGCTGCCAGAAAGAGCCTATGTATATGTACTTTCTGTATCTGATTCACTTTACTAAAAGGTTGTAAAGGCCCTAAGTCAGCTTATAAAACACAGTTAGCAGAGGATGGTTTCGATCCATCAACCTCTGGGTTATGGGCCCAGCACGCTTCCGCTGCACCACTCTGCTTTCAGCCACGCCAGATTGGACTCGAACCCTTTGGGTAATACAATAATGACAATAAAAGCAGTTAGTATAGTAAGATGGAGGAAAGCATTTGAAAGAGCAGAGAAAAGAATGTGAAATATACAAAAATTGCATTTCCAAGCTGATATGCATCTGGAATTGTACAGTAGGTGAATATGTACTTTCTGTATCTGGTTCACTTTACTAAAAGGTTGTAAAGGCCCTAAGTCAGCTTACAAAACACAGTTAGCAGAGGATGGTTTCGATCCATCGACCTCTGGGTTATGGGCCCAGCACGCTTCCGCTGCACCACTCTGCTTTGAACCACACCAGATTGGACTCGAACCCTTTGGGTAATACAATAATGACAATAAAAGCAGTTAGTATAGTAAGATGGAGGAAAGCATTTGAAAGAGCAGAGAAAAGAATGTGAAATATACAAAAATTGCATTCCCAAGCCGATATGCATCTGGAATTGTACAGTAGATGAATATGTACTGTCTGTATCTGGTTCATTTTACTAAGAAGTTGTAAAGGCCCTATATCACCTTACAAAACACAGTTAGCAGAGAATGGTTTCTATCCATCGACCTCTGGGTTATGGGCCCAGCACGCTTCCGCTGCGCCACTCTGCTGTCAACCACCCCAGATGGGACTCTAACCCTTTGGGTAACACAATAATGACAATAAAAGCAGTTAGTATAGTAAGATGGAGGAAAGAATGTGAAATATACAAAAATTGCATTCCCAAGCTCATATGCATCTGGAATTGTACAGTAGGTGAATATGTACTTTCTGTATCTGGTTCACTTTACTAAAAGGTTGTAAAGGCCCTAAGTCAGCTTACAAAACACAGTTAGCAGAGGACGGTTTCGATCCATCGACCTCTGGGTTATGGGCCCAGCACGCTTCCGCTGCGCCACTCTGCTTTGAACCACACCAGATTGGACTCGAACCCTTTGGGTAATACAACTGCTCATACTGAACCAAAACCCAAAACTTTCAAATGTGGATTATTGAATATCAGATCTCTCTCTTCTAAATCTTTGTTAGTAAATGACTTGATAAATGATCATCAAATTGGTTTATTTTGTCTCACTGAAACGTGGTTGCAGCAGGAAGAATATGTCAGTTTAAATGAGTCAACCCCCCAAAGTCATATTAATTATCATGTTCCTAGATGCACAGGCCGAGGTGGAGGAGTAGCAGCAATATTTCACTCTAGCTTGTCAGTAATTCCTAGACCTAAACATAGTTATACCTCATTTGAGAGTCTTACTCTTAGCCTTTCACACCCAAACTGGAAAACTCAAAAACCACTATTATTGGTTATCGTGTACCGTCCTCCAGTCCCTTATTCAGAGTTTTTGATTGAATTTTCTGATTTTCTATCTGATTTAGTGCTTAGTACAGATAAAGTCATTATAGTGGGTGACTTTAACATTCATGTAGATGCTGACAGTAACTGTCTGAGCACTGCGTTTAATTCATTATTAGATTCAATTGGTTTTTCCCAAAATGTAAATAAACCCACTCATTGTTTTAGTCACACGTTAGACCTTGTCCTTACATATGGCATTGAAACTGATAATTTAATAGTATTTCCTCATAATTCTCTTCTGTCTGACCATTTTCTAATAACATTTGAATTTACAATAACGGACTATACAGCAGTTAGGAAAAAATTCCACTACAGCAGATGTTTATCTGAAAATGCTGTGAATACATTTAAAGAAATTATTTCTTCATCTTTTTCACCACCATGTGTCAATACTATGGTGAGTAGCCATCTTACTCCTGTGCAAATTGATTATTTAGTTGACGATTCTGCCGCCTCACTGCGTAGGATACTAGATACAGTTGCCCCTTTGAAATAGAAGGCAGTGAATCAGAGGAGCCGACCTCCATGGTACAATTCACAAATGCACAGCTTAAAGCAGGCAACACGAAAGTTAGAGAGGAAGTGGCGTTCCACTAATTTAGAAGAATCCCGGTTAGCCTGGAAAAACAGTTTAAAAACATACAAAAAAGCTCTCCGTGATGCCAGAACAGCATATTATTCCGCATTAATAGAGGAAAACAAGAACAACCCCCGGTTTCTGTTCAGCACTGTAGCCAGGCTGACTAAGAGCCATAGTTCTGTTGAGCCTAGTATTCCCTTAACTTTGAGCAGCAATGACTTTATGACTTTCTTTACTAGTAAAATTGTAGCCATTAGGGAAAAGATTCACCAGATCCTCCCTACAAATATTACGGCTAGATCTTCATGTACAACAGCTATAGAATCCTCAATAAGGCCCCAATCCATCTTAGACTGCTTTTCACCCATAGATCTCACTGAGCTAAGTTCAACTACCGCCTCCTCAAAACTAACAACATGTCTTTTAGACCCTGTTCCAACCAAATTGCTTAAAGATGTTCTACCTTTAATAGACACTTTCATATTAGATTTGATTAACCTATCTTTAGAAACTGGCTATGTACCAAAGGCCTATAAAGTTGCTGTAATCAAACCATTACTTAAAAAACCTTGTCTTGATCCAGGGGATTTAGCCAACTATAGACCAATATCAAATCTCCCGTTTATTTCTAAAATCCTTGAAAAAGTAGTTGCAAAACAATTATGTGATCACCTTTACAGGAATAATTTGTATGAAGACTTTCAGTCAGGATTTAGAGCTCATCACAGTACAGAAACAGCACTGGTAAAAGTCTCCAATGATCTTCTCCTGGCTTCAGATAATGGACTTGTGTCTGTACTCGTCTTACTAGACCTTAGTGCCGCATTTGACACCATTGACCACAACATTTTATTACAGAGACTAGAACATGGATTTGGGATTAAAGGAACCACATTACATTGGTTTAAATCTTATCTGTCAGACAGATTCCAACTTGTTCATGTTAATGATGACTCTTCTTTATGCACCAAAGTCAGCTATGGAGTTCCACAGGGCTCTGTGTTAGGACCAATACTTTTTAATCTCTACATGTCACCTTTAGGCAAAATCATTAGGAAACATTCCATAAACTTCCACTGATATGCAGATGATACCCAGCTCTATTTATCTGTGAAACCAGAAGATACTAACCAATTAGTCAAATTTGAAGCATGTCTAAAAGACATAAAGAACTGGATGTCCTACAATTTCCTACTTCTAAATTCAGACAAAACTGAAATCATCCTCTTTGGGCCTAAAAACATGAGAAATATGCTGTCTAACAATATAGTTACTCTAGATGACATAACTTTGGCCTCTAGTACTACGGTGAGGAACCTTGGAGTTATCTTTGACCAAGATTTGGCGTTTACGTCACATAAAAGACAAATGTCTAGAACAGCCTTCTTCCACCTACGGAACATTGCTAAAATTAGAAGCATCCTGTCTCAAAGTGATGCCGAAAAACTGGTCCATGCATTTGTTACTTCTAGGTTGGACTACTGTAATTCCCTACTTCTGGGGTGTCCTAATAACTCTCTAAAAAGCCTTCAATTAATCCAAAATGCTGCAGCAAGAGTGCTGACTGGATTAGGAAAGAGAGATCATATTTCACCTTCACTAGCTTCTCTTCATTGGCTTCCCATAAAATCTAGAATAGAGTTCAAAACCCTCCTCCTTACATACAAAGCTCTTAATGGTCAAGCTCCATCATATTTAAAAGATCTCATAGTCCTGTATCGCCCAATTAGACCACTTCGATCCCAAAATACTGGCCTACTTGTGGTTCCCAGAGTTTGCAAAAGTAGAATGGGAGGCAGAGCCTTTAGCTATCAAGCTCCTCTCCTGTGGAACCAGCTTCCAATCCAAATTCGGGGAGCAGACACCCTCTCTACTTTTAAGACTAGGCTTAAAACTTTCCTTTTTGATAAAGCTTATAGTTAAAAATCCTCACTCAACGCCAGTGCCTTATCCATTAGGCCACTGGGGCATCTCAAACACCTTTACTCATCAGTTCTTCCACCAAACAGTTGCTTCCTAGACAGAGCATAATGTGAGACATGCCATGTTGGCTTTGGGTAACACAATAATGGCCCCAAATGCAGTAGATATAGTGAGTAGAAGGGAAATTTTTAAAAGTGCAAAGAGAAAGATGTGAAACACGTAGAAACTAGATTGCCATGCTGATATGAAACTGGCATTGTACCCCAGATTGGACTCGAACCCTTTGGGTAGCACAATAATGACAATAAAAGCAGTTAGTATAGTAAGATGGAGGAAAGCATTTGAAAGAGCAGAGAAAAGAATGTGAAATATACAATAATTGCATTCCCAAGCTGATATGCATCTGGAATTGTATAGTAGGTGAATATGTACTTTCTGTATCTGGTTCACTTTAGTAAGAGGTTGTAAAGGCCTTAAGTCAGCTTACAAAACACAGTTAGCAGAGGATGGTTTCGATCCATTGACCTCTGGGTTATGGGCCCAGCACGCTTCCGCTGCGCCACTCTGCTGTCAACCACCCCAGATGGTACTCGAACCCTTTGGGTAACACAATAATGACAATAAAAGCAGTTAGTATAGTAAGATGGAGGAAAGCATTTGAAAGAGCAGAGAAAAGAATGTGAAATATACAAAAATTGCATTCCCAAGCTGATATGTATCTGGAATTGTACAGTAGGTGAATATGTACTTTCTGTATCTGGTTCACTTTACTAAAAGGTTGTAAAGGCCCTAAGTCAGCTTACAAAGCACAGTTAGCAGAGGATGGTTTCGATCCATTGACCTCTGGGTTATGGGCACAGCACGCTTCCGCTGCGCCACTCTGCTGTCAACCACCCCAGATGGGACTCTAACCCTTTGGGTAACACAATAATGACAATAAAAGCAGTTAGTATAGTAAGATGGAGGAAAGCATTTGAAAGAGCAGAGAAAAGAATGTGAAATATACAAAAATTGCATTCCCAAGCTGATATGCATCTGGAATTGTACAGTAGATGAATATGTACTGTCTGTATCTGGTTCATTTTACTAAGACATTGTAAAGGCCTTAAATACCCTTACAAAACACAGTTAGCAGAGGATGGTTTCGATTCATCGCCCTCTGGGTTATGGGCCCAGCACGCTTCCGCTGCGCCACTCTGCTTTGAACCACACCAGATTTCACTCGAACCCTTTGGGTAATACAATAATGACAATAAAAGCAGTTAGTATAGTAAGATGGAGGAAAGCATTTGAAAGAGCAGAGAAAAGAATGTGAAATATACAAAAATTGCATTCCCAAGCTGATATGCATCTGGAATTGTACAGTAGGTGAATATGTACTTTCTGTATCTGGTTCACTTTACTAAAAAGTTGTAAAGGCCCTAAGTCAGCTTACAAAACACAGGTAGCAGAGGATGGTTTCGATCCATCGACCTCTGGGTTTTGGCCCAGCACGCTTCCGCTGCGCCACTCTGCTGTCAACCACCCCAGATGGGATTTGAACCCACAATCACTGGCTTAGGAGGCCAGTGCCTTATCCATTAGGCCACTGGGGCATCTCAAACACCTTTACTCATCAGTTCTTCCACCAAACAGTTGCTTCCTATACAGAGCATAATGTGAGACATGCCATGTTGGCTTTGGGTAACACAATAATGGCCCCAAATGCAGTAGATATAGTGAGTAGAAGGGAAATTTTTAAAAGTGCAAAGAAAAAGATGTGAAACACATAGAAACTAGTTTCCAATGCTGATATGAAACTGGCATTGTACCCCAGATTGGACTCGAACCCTTTGGGTAACACAATAATGTCAATAAAAGCAGTTAGTATAGTAAGATGGAGGAAAGCATTTGAAAGAGCAGAGAAAAGAATGTGAAATATACAAAAATTGCATTCCCAAGCTGATATGCATTTGGAATTGTACAGTAGGTGAATATGTACATTCTGTATCTGGTTCACTTTACTAAAAAGTTGTAAAGGCCCTAAGTCAGCTTACAAAACACAGTTAGCAGAGGATGGTTTCGATCCATCGACCTCTGGGTTATGGGCCCAGCACGCTTCCGCTGCGCCACTCTGCTTTGAACCACACCAGATTGGACTCGAACCCTTTGCGTAATACAACTGCTCATACTGAACCAAAACCCAAAACTTTTAAATGTGGATTATTAAACATCAGATCTCTCTCTTCTAAATCTTTGTTAGTAAATGACTTGATAAATGATCATCAAATTGGTTTATTTTGTCTCACTGAAACGTGGTTGCAGCAGGAAGAATATGTCAGTTTAAATGAGTCAACCCCCCAAAGTCATATTAATTATCATGTTCCTAGATGCACAGGCCGAGGTGGAGGAGTAGCAGCAATATTTCACTCTAGCTTATCAATAATTCCTAGACCTAAACATAGTTATACCTCATTTGAGAGTCTTACTCTTAGCCTTTCACACCCAAACTGGAAAACTCAAAAACCACTATTATTGGTTATCGTGTACCGTCCTCCAGTCCCTTATTCAGAGTTTTTGATTGAATTTTCTGATTTTCTATCTGATTTAGTGCTTAGTACAGATAAAGTCATTATAGTGGGTGACTTTAACATTCATGTAGATGCTGACAGTAACTGTCTGAGCACTGCGTTTAATTCATTATTAGATTCAATTGGTTTTTCCCAAAATGTAAATAAACCCACTCATTGTTTTAGTCACACGTTAGACCTTGTCCTTACATATGGCATTGAAACTGATAATTTAATAGTATTTCCTCATAATTCTCTTCTGTCTGACCATTTTCTAATAACATTTGAATTTACAATAACGGACTATACAGCAGTTAGGAAAAAATTCCACTACAGCAGATGTTTATCTGAAAATGCTGTGAATACATTTAAAGAAATTATTTCTTCATCTTTTTCACCACCATGTGTCAATACTATGGTGAGTAGCCATCTTACTCCTGTGCAAATTGATTATTTAGTTGACGATTCTGCCGCCTCACTGCGTAGGATACTAGATACAGTTGCCCCTTTGAAATAGAAGGCAGTGAATCAGAGGAGCCGACCTCCATGGTACAATTCACAAATGCACAGCTTAAAGCAGGCAACACGAAAGTTAGAGAGGAAGTGGCGTTCCACTAATTTAGAAGAATCCCGGTTAGCCTGGAAAAACAGTTTAAAAACATACAAAAAAGCTCTCCGTGATGCCAGAACAGCATATTATTCCGCATTAATAGAGGAAAACAAGAACAACCCCCGGTTTCTGTTCAGCACTGTAGCCAGGCTGACTAAGAGCCATAGTTCTGTTGAGCCTAGTATTCCCTTAACTTTGAGCAGCAATGACTTTATGACTTTCTTTACTAGTAAAATTGTAGCCATTAGGGAAAAGATTCACCAGATCCTCCCTACAAATATTACGGCTAGATCTTCATGTACAACAGCTATAGAATCCTCAATAAGGCCCCAATCCATCTTAGACTGCTTTTCACCCATAGATCTCACTGAGCTAAGTTCAACTACCGCCTCCTCAAAACTAACAACATGTCTTTTAGACCCGTTTTCCAACCAAATTGCTTAAAGATGTTCTACCTTTAATAGACACTTTCATATTAGATTTGATTAACCTATCTTTAGAAACTGGCTATGTACCAAAGGCCTATAAAGTTGCTGTAATCAAACCATTACTTAAAAAACCTTGTCTTGATCCAGGGGATTTAGCCAACTATAGACCAATATCAAATCTCCCGTTTATTTCTAAAATCCTTGAAAAAGTAGTTGCAAAACAATTATGTGATCACCTTTACAGGAATAATTTGTATGAAGACTTTCAGTCAGGATTTAGAGCTCATCACAGTACAGAAACAGCACTGGTAAAAGTCTCCAATGATCTTCTCCTGGCTTCAGATAATGGACTTGTGTCTGTACTCGTCTTACTAGACCTTAGTGCCGCATTTGACACCATTGACCACAACATTTTATTACAGAGACTAGAACATGGATTTGGGATTAAAGGAACCACATTACATTGGTTTAAATCTTATCTGTCAGACAGATTCCAACTTGTTCATGTTAATGATGACTCTTCTTTATGCACCAAAGTCAGCTATGGAGTTCCACAGGGCTCTGTGTTAGGACCAATACTTTTTAATCTCTACATGTCACCTTTAGGCAAAATCATTAGGAAACATTCCATAAACTTCCACTGATATGCAGATGATACCCAGCTCTATTTATCTGTGAAACCAGAAGATACTAACCAATTAGTCAAATTTGAAGCATGTCTAAAAGACATAAAGAACTGGATGTCCTACAATTTCCTACTTCTAAATTCAGACAAAACTGAAATCATCCTCTTTGGGCCTAAAAACATGAGAAATATGCTGTCTAACAATATAGTTACTCTAGATGACATAACTTTGGCCTCTAGTACTACGGTGAGGAACCTTGGAGTTATCTTTGACCAAGATTTGGCGTTTACGTCACATAAAAGACAAATGTCTAGAACAGCCTTCTTCCACCTACGGAACATTGCTAAAATTAGAAGCATCCTGTCTCAAAGTGATGCCGAAAAACTGGTCCATGCATTTGTTACTTCTAGGTTGGACTACTGTAATTGCCTACTTCTGGGGTGTCCTAATAACTCTCTAAAAAGCCTTCAATTAATCCAAAATGCTGCAGCAAGAGTGCTGACTGGATTAGGAAAGAGAGATCATATTTCACCTTCACTAGCTTCTCTTCATTGGCTTCCCATAAAATCTAGAATAGAGTTCAAAACCCTCCTCCTTACATACAAAGCTCTTAATGGTCAAGCTCCATCATATTTAAAAGATCTCATAGTCCTGTATCGCCCAATTAGACCACTTCGATCCCAAAATACTGGCCTACTTGTGGTTCCCAGAGTTTGCAAAAGTAGAATGGGAGGCAGAGCCTTTAGCTATCAAGCTCCTCTCCTGTGGAACCAGCTTCCAATCCAAATTCGGGGAGCAGACACCCTCTCTACTTTTAAGACTAGGCTTAAAACTTTCCTTTTTGATAAAGCTTATAGTTAAAAATCCTCACTCAACGCCAGTGCCTTATCCATTAAGCCACTGGGGCATCTCAAACACCTTTACTCATCAGTTCTTCCACCAAACAGTTGCTTCCTAGACAGAGCATAATGTGAGACATGCCATGTTGGCTTTGGGTAACACAATAATGGCCCCAAATGCAGTAGATATAGTGAGTAGAAGGGAAATTTTTAAAAGTGCAAAGAAAAAGATGTGAAACACGTAGAAACTAGATTGCCATGCTGATATGAAACTGGCATTGTACCCCAGATTGGACTCGAACCCTTTGGGTAGCACAATAATGACAATAAAAGCAGTTAGTATAGTAAGATGGAGGAAAGCATTTGAAAGAGCAGAGAAAAGAATGTGAAATATACAATAATTGCATTCCCAAGCTGATATGCATCTGGAATTGTATAGTAGGTGAATATGTACTTTCTGTATCTGGTTCACTTTACTAAGAGGTTGTAAAGGCCTTAAGTCAGCTTACAAAACACAGTTAGCAGAGGATGGTTTCGATCCATCGACCTCTGGGTTATGGGCCCAGCACGCTTCCGCTGCGCCACTCTGCTGTCAACCACCCCAGATGGTACTCGAACCCTTTGGGTAACACAATAATGACAATAAAAGCAGTTAGTATAGTAAGATGGAGGAAAGCATTTGAAAGAGCAGAGAAAAGAATGTGAAATATACAAAAATTGCATTCCCAAGCTGATATGTATCTGGAATTGTACAGTAGGTGAATATGTACTTTCTGTATCTGGTTCACTTTACTAAAAGGTTGTAAAGGCCCTAAGTCAGCTTACAAAGCACAGTTAGCAGAGGATGGTTTCGATCCATCGACCTCTGGGTTATGGGCCCAGCACGCTTCCGCTGCGCCACTCTGCTGTCAACCACCCCAGATGGGACTCTAACCCTTTGGGTAACACAATAATGACAATAAAAGCAGTTAGTATAGTAAGATGGAGGAAAGCATTTGAAAGAGCAGAGAAAAGAATGTGAAATATACAAAAATTGCATTCCCAAGCTGATATGCATCTGGAATTGTACAGTAGATGAATATGTACTGTCTGTATCTGGTTCATTTTACTAAGACATTGTAAAGGCCTTAAATACCCTTACAAAACACAGTTAGCAGAGGATGGTTTCGATTCATCGCCCTCTGGGTTATGGGCCCAGCACGCTTCCGCTGCGCCACTCTGCTTTGAACCACACCAGATTTCACTCGAACCCTTTGGGTAATACAATAATGACAATAAAAGCAGTTAGTATAGTAAGATGGAGGAAAGCATTTGAAAGAGCAGAGAAAAGAATGTGAAATATACAAAAATTGCATTCCCAAGCTGATATGCATCTGGAATTGTACAGTAGGTGAATATGTACTTTCTGTATCTGGTTCACTTTACTAAAAAGTTGTAAAGGCCCTAAGTCAGCTTACAAAACACAGGTAGCAGAGGATGGTTTCGATCCATCGACCTCTGGGTTATGGGCCCAGCACGCTTCTGCTGCGCCACTCTGCTGTCAACCACCCCAGATGGGATTTGAACCCACAATCACTGGCTTAGGAGGCCAGTGCCTTATCCATTAGGCCACTGGGGCATCTCAAACACCTTTACTCATCAGTTCTTCCACCAAACAGTTGCTTCCTATACAGAGCATAATGTGAGACATGCCATGTTGGCTTTGGGTAACACAATAATGGCCCCAAATGCAGTAGATATAGTGAGTAGAAGGGAAATTTTTAAAAGTGCAAAGAAAAAGATGTGAAACACGTAGAAACTAGATTGCCATGCTGATATAAAACTGGCATTGTACCCCAGATTGGACTCGAACCCTTTGGGTAGCACAATAATGACAATAAAAGCAGTTAGTATAGTAAGATGGAGGAAAGCATTTGAAAGAGCAGAGAAAAGAATGTGAAATATACAATAATTGCATTCCCAAGTTGATATGCATCTGGAATTGTATAGTAGGTGAATATTTACTTTCTGTATCTGGTTCACTTTACTAAAAAGTTGTAAAGGCCCTAAGTCAGCTTACAAAACACAGTTAGCAGAGGATGGTTTCGATCCATCGACCTCTGGGTTATGGGCCCAGCACGCTTCCGCTGCGCCACTCTGCTGTCAACCACCCCAGATGGTACTCGAACCCTTTGGGTAACACAATAATGACAATAAAAGCAGTTAGTATAGTAAGATGGAGGAAAGCATTTGAAAGAGCAGAGAAAAGAATGTGAAATATACAAAAATTGCATTCCCAAGCTGATATGTATCTGGAATTGTACAGTAGGTGAATATGTACTTTCTGTATCTGGTTCACTTTACTAAAAGGTTGTAAAGGCCCTAAGTCAGCTTACAAAGCACAGTTAGCAGAGGATGGTTTCGATCCATCGACCTCTGGGTTATGGGCCCAGCACGCTTCCGCTGCGCCACTCTGCTGTCAACCACCCCAGATGGGACTCTAACCCTTTGGGTAACACAATAATGACAATAAAAGCAGTTAGTATAGTAAGATGGAGGAAAGCATTTGAAAGAGCAGAGAAAAGAATGTGAAATATACAAAAATTGCATTCCCAAGCTGATATGCATCTGGAATTGTACAGTAGATGAATATGTACTGTCTGTATCTGGTTCATTTTACTAAGACATTGTAAAGGCCTTAAATACCCTTACAAAACACAGTTAGCAGAGGATGGTTTCGATTCATCGCCCTCTGGGTTATGGGCCCAGCACGCTTCCGCTGCGCCACTCTGCTTTGAACCACACCAGATTTCACTCGAACCCTTTGGGTAATACAATAATGACAATAAAAGCAGTTAGTATAGTAAGATGGAGGAAAGCATTTGAAAGAGCAGAGAAAAGAATGTGAAATATACAAAAATTGCATTCCCAAGCTGATATGCATCTGGAATTGTACAGTAGGTGAATATGTACTTTCTGTATCTGGTTCACTTTACTAAAAAGTTGTAAAGGCCCTAAGTCAGCTTACAAAACACAGGTAGCAGAGGATGGTTTCGATCCATCGACCTCTGGGTTATGGGCCCAGCACGCTTCTGCTGCGCCACTCTGCTGTCAACCACCCCAGATGGGATTTGAACCCACAATCACTGGCTTAGGAGGCCAGTGCCTTATCCATTAGGCCACTGGGGCATCTCAAACACCTTTACTCATCAGTTCTTCCACCAAACAGTTGCTTCCTATACAGAGCATAATGTGAGACATGCCATGTTGGCTTTGGGTAACACAATAATGGCCCCAAATGCAGTAGATATAGTGAGTAGAAGGGAAATTTTTAAAAGTGCAAAGAAAAAGATGTGAAACACGTAGAAACTAGATTGCCATGCTGATATAAAACTGGCATTGTACCCCAGATTGGACTCGAACCCTTTGGGTAGCACAATAATGACAATAAAAGCAGTTAGTATAGTAAGATGGAGGAAAGCATTTGAAAGAGCAGAGAAAAGAATGTGAAATATACAATAATTGCATTCCCAAGTTGATATGCATCTGGAATTGTATAGTAGGTGAATATTTACTTTCTGTATCTGGTTCACTTTACTAAAAAGTTGTAAAGGCCCTAAGTCAGCTTACAAAACACAGTTAGCAGAGGATGGTTTCGATCCATCGACCTCTGGGTTATGGGCCCAGCACGCTTCCGCTGCTCCACTCTGCTGTCAACCACCCCGGATGGGACTCGAACCCTTTGGGTAACACAATAATGACAATAAAAGCAGTTAGTATAGTAAGATGGAGGAAAGCATTTGAAAGAGCAGAGAAAAGAATTTGAAATATACAAAAATTGCATTCCCAAGCTGATATGCATCTGGAATTGTACAGTAGATGAATATGTACTGTCTGTATCTGGTTCATTTTACTAAGACGTTGTAAAGGCCCTAAATCACTTTACAAAACACAGTTAGCAGAGGATGGATTCGATCCATCGACCTCTGGGTTATTGGCCCAGCACGCTTCTGCTGCGCCACTCTGCTTTCAACCACGCCAGATTGGACTCGCACCCTTTGGGTAACACAATAATGACAATAAAAGCAGTTAGTATAGTAAGATTGAGGAAAGCAGTTGAAAGAGCAGAGAAAAGAATGTGAAATATACAAAAATTGCATTCCCAAGCTGATATGCATCTGGAATTGTACAGTAGGTGAATATGTACATTCTGTATCTGGATCACTTTACTAAAAAGTTGTAAAGGCCCTAAGTCAGCTTACAAAACACAGTTAGCAGAGGATGGATTAGATCCATTGACCTCTGGGTTATGGGCCCAGCACGCTTCCGCTGCGCCACTCTGCTGTCAACCACCCCAGATGGGACTTGAACCCACAATCCCTGGCTTAGGAGGCTAGTGCCTTATCCATTAGGCCACTGGGGCCTCTCAAACACCTTTACTCATCAGTTCTTCCACCAAACAGTTGCTTCCTAGACAGAGCATAATGTGAGACATGCCATGTTGGCTTTGGGTAACACAATAATGGCCCCAAATGCAGTAGATATAGTGAGTAGAAGGGAAATTTTTAAAAGTGCAAAGAAAAAGATGTGAAACACGTAGAAACTAGATTGCCATGCTGATATGAAACTGGCATTGTACCCCAGATTGGACTCGAACCCTTTGGGTAGACCAATAATGACAATAAAAGCAGTTAGTATAGTAAGATGGAGGAAAGCATTTGAAAGAGCAGAGAAAAGAATGTGAAATATACAATAATTGCATTCCCAAGCTCATATGCATCTGGAATTGTACAGTAGGTGAATATGTACTTTCTGTATCTGGTTCACTTTACTAAAAGGTTGTAAAGGCCCTAAGTCAGCTTACAAAACACAGTTAGCAGAGGATGGTTTCGATCCATCGACCTCTGGGTTATGGGCCCAGCACGCTTCCGCTGCGCCACTCTGCTTTGAACCACACCAGATTGGACTCGAACCCTTTGGGTAATACAACTGCTCATACTGAACCAAAACCCAAAACTTTCAAATGTGGATTATTAAATATCAGATCTCTCTCTTCTAAATCTTTGTTAGTAAATGACTTGATAAATGATCATCAAATTGGTTTATTTTGTCTCACTGAAACGTGGTTGCAGCAGGAAGAATATGTCAGTTTAAATGAGTCAACCCCCCAAAGTCATATTAATTATCATGTTCCTAGATGCACAGGCCGAGGTGGAGGAGTAGCAGCAATATTTCACTCTAGCTTATCAATAATTCCTAGACCTAAACATAGTTATACCTCATTTGAGAGTCTTACTCTTAGCCTTTCACACCCAAACTGGAAAACTCAAAAACCACTATTATTTGTTATCGTGTACCGTCCTCCAGTCCCTTATTCAGAGTTTTTGATTGAATTTTCTGATTTTCTATCTGATTTAGTGCTTAGTACAGATAAAGTCATTATAGTGGGTGACTTTAACATTCATGTAGATGCTGACAGTAACTGTCTGAGCACTGCGTTTAATTCATTATTAGATTCAATTGGTTTTTCCCAAAATGTAAATAAACCCACTCATTGTTTTAGTCACACGTTAGACCTTGTCCTTACATATGGCATTGAAACTGATAATTTAATAGTATTTCCTCATAATTCTCTTCTGTCTGACCATTTTCTAATAACATTTGAATTTACAATAACGGACTATACAGCAGTTAGGAAAAAATTCCACTACAGCAGATGTTTATCTGAAAATGCTGTGAATACATTTAAAGAAATTATTTCTTCATCTTTTTCACCACCATGTGTCAATACTATGGTGAGTAGCCATCTTACTCCTGTGCAAATTGATTATTTAGTTGACGATTCTGCCGCCTCACTGCATACTAGATACAGTTGCCCCTTTGAAATAGAAGGCAGTGAATCAGAGGAGCCGACCTCCATGGTACAATTCACAAATGCACAGCTTAAAGCAGACAACACGAAAGTTAGAGAGGAAGTGGCGTTCCACTAATTTAGAAGAATCCCGGTTAGCCTGGAAAAACAGTTTAAAAACATACAAAAAAGCTCTCCGTGATGCCAGAACAGCATATTATTCCGCATTAATAGAGGAAAACAAGAACAACCCCCGGTTTCTGTTCAGCACTGTAGCCAGGCTGACTAAGAGCCATAGTTCTGTTGAGCCTAGTATTCCCTTAACTTTGAGCAGCAATGACTTTATGACTTTCTTTACTAGTAAAATTGTAGCCATTAGGGAAAAGATTCACCAGATCCTCCCTACAAATATTACGGCTAGATCTTCATGTACAACAGCTATAGAATCCTCAATAAGGCCCCAATCCATCTTAGACTGCTTTTCACCCATAGATCTCACTGAGCTAAGTTCAACTACCGCCTCCTCAAAACTAACAACATGTCTTTTAGACCCGTTTTCCAACCAAATTGCTTAAAGATGTTCTACCTTTAATAGACACTTTCATATTAGATTTGATTAACCTATCTTTAGAAACTGGCTATGTACCAAAGGCCTATAAAGTTGCTGTAATCAAACCATTACTTAAAAAACCTTGTCTTGATCCAGGTGATTTAGCCAACTATAGACCAATATCAAATCTCCCGTTTATTTCTAAAATCCTTGAAAAAGTAGTTGCAAAACAATTATGTGATCACCTTTACAGGAATAATTTGTATGAAGACTTTCAGTCAGGATTTAGAGCTCATCACAGTACAGAAACAGCACTGGTAAAAGTCTCCAATGATCTTCTCCTGGCTTCAGATAATGGACTTGTGTCTGTACTCGTCTTACTAGACCTTAGTGCCGCATTTGACACCATTGACCACAACATTTTATTACAGAGACTAGAACATGGATTTGGGATTAAAGGAACCACATTACATTGGTTTAAATCTTATCTGTCAGACAGATTCCAACTTGTTCATGTTAATGATGACTCTTCTTTATGCACCAAAGTCAGCTATGGAGTTCCACAGGGCTCTGTGTTAGGACCAATACTTTTTAATCTCTACATGTCACCTTTAGGCAAAATCATTAGGAAACATTCCATAAACTTCCACTGATATGCAGATGATACCCAGCTCTATTTATCTGTGAAACCAGAAGATACTAACCAATTAGTCAAATTTGAAGCATGTCTAAAAGACATAAAGAACTGGATGTCCTACAATTTCCTACTTCTAAATTCAGACAAAACTGAAATCATCCTCTTTGGGCCTAAAAACATGAGAAATATGCTGTCTAACAATATAGTTACTCTAGATGACATAACTTTGGCCTCTAGTACTACGGTGAGGAACCTTGGAGTTATCTTTGACCAAGATTTGGCGTTTACGTCACATAAAAGACAAATGTCTAGAACAGCCTTCTTCCACCTACGGAACATTGCTAAAATTAGAAGCATCCTGTCTCAAAGTGATGCCGAAAAACTGGTCCATGCATTTGTTACTTCTAGGTTGGACTACTGTAATTCCCTACTTCTGGGGTGTCCTAATAACTCTCTAAAAAGCCTTCAATTAATCCAAAATGCTGCAGCAAGAGTGCTGACTGGATTAGGAAAGAGAGATCATATTTCACCTTCACTAGCTTCTCTTCATTGGCTTCCCATAAAATCTAGAATAGAGTTCAAAACCCTCCTCCTTACATACAAAGCTCTTAATGGTCAAGCTCCATCATATTTAAAAGATCTCATAGTCCTGTATCGCCCAATTAGACCACTTCGATCCCAAAATACTGGCCTATTTGTGGTTCCCAGAGTTTGCAAAAGTAGAATGGGAGGCAGAGCCTTTAGCTATCAAGCTCCTCTCCTGTGGAACCAGCTTCCAATCCAAATTCGGGGAGCAGACACCCTCTCTACTTTTAAGACTAGGCTTAAAACTTTCCTTTTTGATAAAGCTTATAGTTAAAAATCCTCACTCAACGCCAGTGCCTTATCCATTAGGCCACTGGGGCATCTCAAACACCTTTACTCATCAGTTCTTCCACCAAACAGTTGCTTCCTAGACAGAGCATAATGTGAGACATGCCATGTTGGCTTTGGGTAACACAATAATGGCCCCAAATGCAGTAGATATAGTGAGTAGAAGGGAAAAGATGTGAAATACGTAGAAACTAGATTGCCATGCTGAGATGAAACTGGCATTGTACACCAGATTGGACTCGAACCCTTTGGGTAACACAATAATGACAATAAAAGCAGTTAGTATTGTAAGATTGAGGAAAGCATTTGAAAGAGCAGAGAAAAGAATGTGAAATATACAAAAATTGCATTCCCAAGCTGATATGCATCTGGAATTGTACAGTAGGTGAATATGTACATTCTGTATCTGGATCACTTTACTAAAAAGTTGTAAAGGCCCTAAGTCAGCTTACAAAACGCAGTTAGCAGAGGATGGTTTAGATGCATTGACCTCTGGGTTATGGGCCCAGCACGCTTCTGCTGCGCCACTCTGCTTTCAACCAAGCCAGATTGGACTCGAACCCTTTGGGTAACACAATAATGACAATAAAAGCAGTTAGTATTGTAAGATTGAGGAAAGCATTTGAAAGAGCAGAGAAAAGAATGTGAAATATACAAAAATTGCATTCCCAAGCTGATATGCATCTGGAATTGTACAGTAGGTGAATATGTACATTCTGTATCTGGATCACTTTACTAAAAAGTTGTAAAGGCCCTAAGTCAGCTTACAAAACGCAGTTAGCAGAGGATGGTTTAGATGCATTGACCTCTGGGTTATGGGCCCAGCACGCTTCCGTTGCGCCACTCTGCTATCAACCACCCCAGATGGGACTATGAACCCACAATCCCTGGCTTAGAAGGCCAGTGCCTTATCCATTAGGCCACTGGGGCATCTCAAACACCTTTACTCATCAGTTCTTCCACCAAACAGTTGCTTCCTAGACAGAGCATAATGTGAGACATGCCATGTTGGCTTTGGGTAACACAATAATGGCCCCAAATGCAGTAGATATAGTGAGTAGAAGGGAAATTTTTAAAAGTGCAAAGAAAAAGATGTGAAACACGTAGAAACTAGATTGCCATGCTGATATAAAACTGGCATTGTACCCCAGATTGGACTCGAACCCTTTGGGTAGCACAATAATGACAATAAAAGCAGTTAGTATAGTAAGATTGAGGAAAGCATTTGAAAGAGCAGAGAAAAGAATGTGAAATATACAATAATTGCATTCCCAAGTTGATATGCATCTGGAATTGTATAGTAGGTGAATATTTACTTTCTGTATCTGGTTCACTTTACTAAAAAGTTGTAAAGGCCCTAAGTCAGCTTACAAATCACAGTTAGCAGAGGATGGTTTTGATCCATCGACCTCTGGGTTATGGGCCCAGCACGCTTCCGCTGCTCCACTCTGCTGTCAACCACCCCGGATGGGACTCGAACCCTTTGGGTAACACAATAATGACAATAAAAGTAGTTAGTATAGTAAGATGGAGGAAAGCATTTGAAAGAGCAGAGAAAAGAATTTGAAATATACAAAAATTGCATTCCCAAGCTGATATGCATCTGGAATTGTACAGTAGATGAATATGTACTGTCTGTATCTGGTTCATTTTACTAAGACGTTGTAAAGGCCCTAAATCACTTTACAAAACACAGTTAGCAGAGGATGGATTCGATCCATCGACCTCTGGGTTATGGGCCCAGCACGCTTCTGCTGCGCCACTCTGCTTTCAACCACGCCAGATTGGACTCGCACCCTTTGGGTAACACAATAATGACAATAAAAGCAGTTAGTATAGTAAGATTGAGGAAAGCAGTTGAAAGAGCAGAGAAAAGAATGTGAAATATACAAAAATTGCATTCCCAAGCTGATATGCATCTGGAATTGTACAGTAGGTGAATATGTACATTCTGTATCTGGATCACTTTACTAAAAAGTTGTAAAGGCCCTAAGTCAGCTTACAAAACACAGTTAGCAGAGGATGGTTTAGATCCATTGACCTCTGGGTTATGGGCCCAGCACGCTTCCGCTGCGCCACTCTGCTGTCAACCACCCCAGATGGGACTTGAACCCACAATCCCTGGCTTAGGAGGCCAGTGCCTTATCCATTAGGCCACTGGGGCATCTCAAACACCTTTACTCATCAGTTCTTCCACCAAACAGTTGCTTCCTAGACAGAGCATAATGTGAGACATGCCATGTTGGCTTTGGGTAACACAATAATGGCCCCAAATACAGTAGATATAGTGAGTTCAATTCAATTCAACTTTATTTATATAGTGCCAATTCACAACAAAGTCATCTCAGGGCACTTTAGAGAATAAAGTCAAGATTATACAGATATATAAAGAGAACCCAACAATTCCCCTTGGAGCAAGCCATAGGCAACAGTGGAGAGGAAAAACTCCCTTTAACGGAAGAAACCTCCAGCAGAACCAGGTTCAGCGTGGAAGGCCATCTGCCTCGACCGGTAGGGGTGAGTGGAAAGGGGAGAGGGAAAAGAACAGAGCAACAAAAAGCAACAACAAAACATTGGGCAGATTGGTAGGACCAGTAGCTTCACGCTGGAAGACACACAGCTTCAAAGCCGGGGGACACCTGCAGAAAGGGACAGAGAGAAGGGGACAGAGGAGGACAAAGACAACTACGGGAGAGAACACACAGAGTTCATGACAAACAGTGGTGACAATTGCGGGATGAGAGGAGAGGAGAAATGGTCAAGAGGAGGAAAGGAGCTCAGTGCATTGGGGGGTGGGTCCCCCAGCAGTCTAAGCCTATGGTAGCATAACTATAACTAACTATATGCTTTATTAAAAAGGAAGGTTTTAAGCCTAGACTTAAAAGTAGAGAGGCTGTCTGCTTCCCGAATCTGAACTGGGAGCTGGTTCCACAAGAGAGGAGCTTGATAGCTAAAGGCTCTACCTCCCATTCTACTTTTGGAAATTCTGGGAACCACAAGTAGGCCTGCATTCTGAGAGCGAAG